>NC_083760.1:31004148-31304148 GCF_963514075.1 Conger conger | reverse complement strand
TGGATGAGGTGGAGGCGTTGTGTAGGTAAAAGGGGAGGAATATTCATTAAGAGCTGGGTTGCCAGACAACTTAAAACTCCCCTTGAATCCTGTAAACCAGTGGTTCTCGGTCCTGGGGTCCACTGTGTATGCTGGTTTTCATTTAAACCACAATTGCAATCCTAAAAGTTTAACAAGCTGTTAATGTTTCTTAAATGCTTTTTGTATTTAGGAAGGTTATTTATCCTTTTAAGCCAAATGGCATGCCACGCCACGAAGAACAGAACTTTATTGAAATCCCCATGTTCACATATAGTACAATTTTGCAAACAATTACCAAAGGAAACAAAATGTTTAACTGATCGAATTAAAGACTGAGGTGAACCAACAGGCTCAAGAGTTGGATATTCTTCCATAATTTCTTCCTTAAGGTTAACACAATGGAGGTTTGGTTCGTTGTAATTTGCTTTGTCTCTGAAGTCTTTATGGTATAGCAATTTATTTTTGTGCAACTCTATGTCTCCATCGGGTTGTATGTGTTGGGCTTAATTCACTCCAATTTAAACATAGCTACACAATCCAAAAAAGATTTAAACTTATCTTATTAAATTGTGAACTGACAGAAAGACCCAGCTGTCCAATTTTTGCACAAAGATATGAGGGGGCGATCAATTTTATGTAATACATACAATCGCCACCATTTTCTCCCAGAGTGACACCCATTTTCTCTCCGGGAGATTCCGTTCGGAGTTTCTCCCAATCTGGTAGCTAATCCTGACAGACAGGCACGTTTGACTTGCTTGATGGTAACAACAAGGACTAATCTCATTACTTCGCTGTGTGGTGTGGTCTTCGCCATCGCCACACGCTAGGCGCAGTGTCGTTTGTGCTGGGTGTTACTTCGTTGTTTGCCAGTAGCGTGGACCTGCAGATACAATACGGTAAGTGAAGTCCAATAATAAAAACCGAAATAATCTATGGGTGTAACCCAACGTTACATTTAAGTAAATTCGCGATTAATATGGCAGAAAGCTATCAGGCTGCAGCAGGTGCAGTTGCAGTATTCAGTTCGCTAGCTAGCTTGATGGCCAATATTGGATCTCGCTAGCCATTGCTTTGTTTCGTTCCCGCTGCTAGCGCAAGCTAACGTTAGTTGTCCGATTGGCTAACTTGATGGGGAACGACTGGAAGAAAAACATCAACACAATAGACAATGTTAATTACTGTGCTTATTGTCTCGGTAGTCGCTATTAAGCGGAGTTCGATGGATAATTTAGATTAGCGAGAATGAATTATCCTCACTTGAAAATCACAAACGTTATACTTAGCTAGGCTACTCTAGTTATCGTAAAGGCTGGTTTGCTATCAAGCTAAGTGACCAGTCAACTAGCTGCCATTGCTTCGTTGGATAGCTAACGTTATAGTGATTAAAAAACGTCCAAAAAACTAGCTACTCTAGCTAACTGTTGGTATTGCAATTTAGATTTGCTCATTTTAGCTAGCTAACGGAAAACGCGCTTATCCGTGGCAAACCTGGACGCCAGCAGTGCTAACTTGGGTAAATTTAACTAGCTAGGTAGACAACTAGGCTAACTAGACTGCGGGGCATGTAATTATTTCCAGGGTAACGTAACCACCTTAGAAGTTGGCTTTTAATTCAGCCTGCTGACAAATTTCCTTTTTGTCTGCTTGGGAGGGGTTTCTACTCACAAATTAACGTTAGGCGTATCAAATGAAATATTAATACCTAGCTAACGTTACTAGACTTAGCTAGTTAATTAGCGAATGTTAACTAACGTTAGCTATATGGGGCATGGATTGCTTGCGAACTGGGCACTACACTAGCTAACACTTATGTTGGCTGCCGTTAGCTAACATTTTCGACAGCATTATAAAACCGGTCTGCCACCCAGTCATCTAGGTGTCATTTGCATATCTAGTTATCGAGCATTTGTTTTGCGCAAATCATACCTTCTGTATTATAGGCCGCTTACCAAGACAGTTAGCTATGTTTGTTGAATGGGGCTCCGAATAGGGCCTGCTAAGAATGCTATATTTAGCCTGTGTTGTAACGTTTGCTTTCGTTTTGTTGTTATTGCTTTCCAGGTAACTTAATATTCGCTGGTGAAGGAAGGATGCTGAACTTCTCAAACTGGATACCACAACGGCTTTAGGAAAACGTATATGGGGTGTATGTGTCGTCTCACAATAAGTGGCCGTTAATAGTGGATTCCATAGTATAAGACTGACAACCGATCGATCAATGGACGCCCTGTATGGAATTGGACTCGCTACAGAACACAATGGAAGCGACGAATCTCGCCGTTAAAATCTGTGGAATTATATGGCCAATGGCTTGTACCTAGAACCAGTACAGGGATTGTATTGCCTAATATAGGCCAGTGATCCGCCGGTCCCAAACCGAACTGTTACGCTTGAGCGTCGGAGACCCCGCTGGAGAAGAATGATACTGTTCTGGATATTTCTATCCACACCGACGACATGTGTGGGCATCCAGGCCGAATCGTCGGAGAGCCACAGCGCTTTCGCCTGCGAACCCATTACCATGCGCATGTGCCAGGATCTGCCCTACAACACCACCTTCACCCCCAACCTGCTGGACCACTATGACCAGCAGAGCGCCGAGCTCGCCATGGAGGTACAGTGCCTGCCTCCGTCCCTGGTATCACAATGGCTCCACACTTCCATTTCCGCCCGCTATCTTAAGCCTTACATCGATGACTAATGAGAAACAACTAAATTGTTGTTATCGATGTGTAAGTGCTTGTGGCTGCATTCTTGCCCATGCAAAATAAGTCTTACATTTTCCCAGATCACTGTGCAGCTTGGATAGAGTGCAGCTTTTCCAAACATGCTTAAACACAGATCTTCATTATCTTGTCATGGTTCACTGCCAAATAAGTAAAACTGTTTTCTTGGCTGATTGATGCATTTGACTTTCTAGACTTAAATTGATTTGTCCTCAATAGGGAAAATGGTGAACCGTGAGGCACGTCTGTGTTGGGACAATGTGTGATGCAGATAATGGGTCCTGAATGATGTGTTTATGATCTCCGTGTGGCTTGCTGTGTGGGAGCCGAGGCCTAGCGTAGAGCAAATGAGTCCGGGCCTGTTGTCGCCTCCCACGGGAGACGGAAATTTACATGCCATAGTAACGGCTCCGGCTCCCAGCATGCAGCGTGCTTCCCGGCCCGCCCAACCCTAGGGGCCAGCGCACCTGCCGAAGGGGTATTAAGTTGCTTTATCAGCGCATCATCTCTTGTTTTTAAGCAGTTCCACGTACACAAACAGGTTTGTGTGTGGAGGTGCGGGCGGGGTGTACATTACAGCTCTCGGCTACTCTTCCGACTTTGCCTTTGTTGTAGAGTGAATTTTATTAATGGACTGCGTTAGCAGGGAGATTACTAGTTTGATTAATATGATTTTTCACTGAAGCAGTGCTCTTTCGGTTATTTTCTTGAGCTGGTGAGAGGGAAGGTCTGTGTGGTGCTGGTGTTTTGTGCAACATTATTGGTTGAGCTTGGTGTAAGTGAAGGGCGTCTGATGCTAAATGAGCTGGACTGTGGCAGAGAGGAAGGTATCTTGGCCTAATTACATTACAGTACATTAATGGCATTTGGCAGACGCTCTTATCCAGAGCGACGTACAGTTGATTGGACTAAGCAGGAGACTATCCTCCCCTGGAGCAATGCAGGGTTAAGGGCCTTGCTCAAGGGCCCAATGGCTGTGCGGATCTTATTGTGGCTACAACGAGGATCGAACCCCCGACCTTGCGTGTCCCAGTCATGTACTTTAACCACTATGCTCTTGGCCTAGTTTCATGACTGCATGATCAGAGGTAGCCGCTTCAGGGTTAGAGTATCAATTGAAATGAAGTTGGCACTGGCACAGAGACAGCATCTTATTCTGTGTACTGATAAATTGAATTGGGCTTTCTCCTCATTGTTCCCATGGAAAGCCAAAGCAGGGCATTGTCTAGCTGTCACAGGGGTTAAGAAAGCATCATGCTTTTGTTGTTGCTGCTTGTTATTGCTGCTTTTGTTTGTTTGGTCTTTGTTTCTCTACAGGTTACTCTACAGCAGTGGTCACCAACACTGTTCCTGGAGATCTACCGTCCTATAGGTTTTCACTCCAACCGCAACAGAGCGCGGTGAATTCAACGGCTTCAGATCTCATTGAGCTGCTAATTAGTAGAATCAGGTGTACCAAATTAGGGTTGAAGTGATGGTAGATCTCCAGGAACAGGTTTGGTGACCCCTGCTCTCCAGGGTCTAAGTTGTTATCCTTGTGCTCACTTGCTAAATGCCTGTAATGTAGGGAGCGGCCTGTAGCCTAGTGGCTAAGGTACATGTCTGGGATCTGGAAGGTTGGTGGTTCAAGCCCCGATGTCGCCAGGTTAAGTTCCACACAGCTGTTGGGCCCTTGAACAAGACCATTAACCCTGTATTACTCCTGCTTAGTCTAATCAACTGGATAAAAGCATCAGCTAATAACGCATTAAAAAGATGATGTAATCATGTGTCAGCCAGTCTTGGTCTTCCTGCCCTTACTGACGTCACTGTAACCACCCTGTCTCCACACAGCCCTTCCACCCCATAGTGAACCTGCAGTGCTCCCCGGACCTGCGGCCCTTCCTGTGCGCGCTGCACGCCCCGGTGTGTGCAGAGTACGGCCGTGTGTCCCTGCCCTGCCGCCGGCTGTGCCAGCGCGCCCGCCGCCAGTGCCAGCAGCTCCTGGACGTGTTCGGCGTGGCCTGGCCCGAGGAAATGGACTGCGGCAGGTAACTGCAAACCCACTCCGGGGCGGTTATAACGCGTTATAACGTGTTATAACTCACCGTGCTCCAGACACCGAGTTTGCTCACCGTGCTCCAGACACCGAGTTTGCTCACCGTGCTCCAGACACCGAGTTTGCTCACCGTGCTCCAGACACCGAGTTTGCTCACCGTGCTCCAGACACCGAGTTTGCTCACCGTGCTCCAGACACCGAGTTTGCTCACCGTGCTCCAGACACCGAGTTTGCTCACCGTGCTCCAGACACCGAGTTTGCTCACCGTGCTCCAGACACCGAGTTTGCTCACCGTGCTCCAGACACCGAGTTTGCTCACCGTGCTCCAGACACCGAGTTTGCTCACCGTGCTCCAGACACCGAGTTTGCTCACCGTGCTCCAGACACCGAGTTTGCTCACCGTGCTCCAGACACCGAGTTTGCTCACCGTGCTCCAGACACCGAGTTTGCTCACCGTGCTCCAGACACCGAGTTTGCTCACCGTGCTCCAGACACCGAGTTTGCTCACCGTGCTCCAGACACCGAGTTTGCTCACCGTGCTCCAGACACCGAGTTAGCTCACCGTGCACCAGACACAGACTTAGCTCACCGTGTTCCGAACAGTACAACTAAAATACTTCCATATCAGCTTTGGCTTTTGTATGTGTATAAAGTTCAAATTCCATCCGTTTTTATTCAAAATCGCGAGCCAGCGCCTCCATTTGTGCCTGAGGTCAGAGGTGGCGGCCCTACAGAAATATGAGACGCCATTGTGGACAAAAGTCATTCTGAAATCGCGAGAGGAGACAAACCCTTCCAGAAAGATCTGGTTACCTAAGCGAGAAAGGTCCAGTTAGCCAGCGAGAGTAATTGAAACCCTGTGAGAGGTCCAGTGGACGGCGCACATGGTCTGGTGGACACTTTGCAACTAGATCTTTCTCACAGAAATTGTTTGTTTCCTCTCGCGTTTATCAAATTACTTTTGTCCACAACGAGGCCTCGTATGGAGAGAGAGAGAGAGAGAGAGAGAGAGAGAGAGAGAGAGAGAGAGAGAGAGAGAGAGAGAGAGGAGAGAGAGAGAGAGAGAGAGAGAGAGAGAGAGAGAGAGAGAGAGAGAGAGAGAGAGAGAGAGAGAGAGAGAGAGAGAGAGAGAGAGAGAGAGAGAGAGAGAGAGAGAGAGAGAGAGAGAGAGAGAGAGGTGGTGATGGCCTTCGCACTTGCTATTGTGACCTAATCGATTCCAAGCAGTCCTTGCATTTTGCTGTGGAGTGCAATACGTATCGATTTGCTCAAACAAGTCACCGATTAAGGATTCATTAAAACCTCTTTTTTTCCATTCCTTGTGTACTCTCCTTCTTGTAATGCATCATCTTGTCGGCATCTCTTAAATGCCTTATTGACATTTCTGATCTTTGAATGTAGGGGGAGGGGGGTTGCGTGTGCATAGGAAAATCTCCTCTTGATTTTGTGCTTGAATGAGTGCCTGCCAGTTTTAAGTGCTATGGACTGAGAGCTTGTTGCTGCATTTTAAGTTGCTCCGTATAAGAGCTAAATGGCAGTAAATAATTTGAGTAAGGCTTCATAGGAATCTATTTTTGTTGTTATTGTTTGGTGCAGTGAGGAGAATCGGTCATTGCACCATGGATGTTTAACCCTTTAAGGTGTAAGGCCACAACAATTAATTATAATGTTCTTAAAGGTCCCATATTGTGTATTTTCCAGTGTTTTATTTTAGGTCCTGATATTTGTGTGGTTTTAAGTACCAAAAACAATCTATATCCAGTTTTAAGTGTCCATTCTCCAGCTCCTCTCATGTCCAAGGACTGGCTGTTATTGGCTGTGTCTTTAAGCCTTCAACTCCTTTATAATCCACATAAGGTAAATGTCATATTTCACAATTTGGGACCTTTAACATAATGTTCATGCTGATATAACAATCAGTGCTGGTAACAGAAAGCAGTGAGGAATGTTTGTTTTGGGAAGAAACATTCCAAAAAAACCTACTTTTCAGACGGTTAATGAAAGCTCTTCCGGCAGGTTCCCTGACTGCGACGAGCCATACCCACGAGCCGAGGACCTGGCCCCCCTGGCGGAACCCACGGAGGACACCCCCGACTCGTCCCGGCGCGACTACGGCTTCTGGTGCCCGCGTGAGCTGAAGGTGGACCCGGACTTGGGCTACGTGTTCCTGGGCACGCGCGACTGTTCCCCACCCTGCCCCAACATGTACCTGGACCGCGACGAGCTCCGGCTGGCCCGCTACGCCATCGGGGCCGCCTCCGTGGTCTGCCTGTCAGCCACCCTCTTCACCTTCCTCACCTTCCTCATCGACATGGCCCGCTTCCGCTACCCGGAGCGGCCCATCGTCTTCTACGCCGTCTGCTACATGATGGTGTCCCTCACCTTCCTCCTGGGCTTCCTGCTGGAGGACCGCGTGGCCTGCAACCCGGCCCGGCCCGGCCAGGGCAGGGGCCCCACGGTCACCCAGGGCTCGCACAACAAGGCCTGCACCCTGCTCTTCATGGCCCTCTACTTCTTCACCACGGCGGGCAGCGCCTGGTGGGTGGTGCTCACCGTCACCTGGTTCCTGGCGGCCGTGCCCAAGTGGGGCAGCGAGGCCATCGAGAAGAAGGCTCTCCTCTTCCACGCCGGGGCCTGGGGCGTGCCGGGGGCCCTGACGGTGGCCCTGCTGGCCCTCAACAAGATCGAGGGCGACAACGTGAGCGGGGTGTGCTTCGTGGGGCTGTACGACTCGGACGCGCTCCGCTGGTTCGTGCTGGCCCCGCCGTGCCTGGCCGTGGCGGCCGGCTCGGGGCTCCTGCTGGCGGGGATAGCGGCGCTGAACCGGGCACGGACGGAGATCCCGCTGGAGAAGGAGAACCGCGACAAGCTGGGCAAGTTCATGATCCGCATCGGGGCCTTCTCGGCGCTCTACCTGGCGCCCCTGCTTGGGGTCATCGGGTGCCACGTCTACGAGCAGAGCCACCGGGCGGCGTGGGAGACGGCGTGGGTGCAGGACCGGTGCCAGGACTACCACATCCCCTGCCCCGCCAAGGTACGGACCCGTCCCGTCTGTCGGCGCTGACCCGCGGGGTCTTCCTCCCATCTGTAGCTACTCTAGCTATGATACCGAGCGGTTAAGATGCATTTTGAAATGACGTAAAAGCATGTTTTCAGGAACATTATTTGAGCAAGATATTGGTTATAACAAAAAGAATGAATGCAATGAATGCGTTTACTGTCTGACATGAGCTTTAAAAAGAGGTTGGAATGTTCCGGCGAATACCTCAGCCACTTCAGTGTTATGGGTAGTGCCCCTGCCCATCAGTGTGTGACGTGACCTCTGATTCAAATGAATGGCGGTTTGTCCGGAGAGCATTTGGGCGGGGCAGGCCACACCGCTGTTGCAGCTGTAATTACTCTCGCTCCTCTTCCTCATCAATTTCTCTGCCCCCGAGCTACATGCAGAGGGTCGCTCCTGTTCGTCACGGTCATCCCCTCTGTCCTTTTCCTCCCTCGGCTGCTGCAGTTCCTCATCCCCCTCGTTTTTACCAGCTCACCTTCTGATGCCTGATGCTCGTCCTGTTCTTAAGTTCCCTCAGAGCGCCAGAAAGCCAGTTGCGCTGCGGTCGCGGCCGCCGCCGCCCCTCTCGTGCCACTTGACGGTGCGGTTCAGTCAGCCGTCTCGGAGCCCTGCGTTTTACCCCAGGCAGCCGTAAATTACAGGGGACTGTCGACGAAGGCAGGTGTGGTTGATTTGTACTCACTAGAAAACCGGAACAAAAACCTGTTTCTACCAAATCGTAAAAAAGGCCCCCCAAAAGAACAAGCGCTTCCAATTTTCCTTTTTCTTTTTTTTATGTATCAGATCTGCGGGCTGATCCATATAAGGTTTCTGAAATGGGATTAAGTTTAGTTTTGTACCATGACACTCTGAAAATCAAATGGGCATCACGCCTCTCATTGAATTACAAAGAACCAGGGCAGGAGGTCATATGGCTTAGCACCACTATCATGCTCCCCTTCTTGCCAGCCAGATAGATTTTCTGTATTATTTCATGAAATTCCTGTTTTCGATTTGTGGTTTTTCTCCCCCATTGTTTTTTGAAGTCAGCTGGTCGTGGCTGATGGTGGTTTGCCGGGGTTCTCCTCGTCGTGCCTAACACACTATAGTTATGCCGGTCATGATATTCGCTACCATGGGTTCATATATTGTATTATTTTGCCAATTTTATTTATGCACTGCTAACTGCAACTGTGTCTATCCCTAGTCTTTACTACCCAATGTTCACAAAATGTGCAAATAAGTGGTAAGGGTAAACATAACTGATATTGTAACAGTAATAATCAGAACCCTGTTTGTGATTGACATGGTTATTCTAGCACGTTTTATCTTTAGATTTTTACCCGCCTGTGTGTTTTTTTAAATGGCTGCTTTATTGTCTGTTCTCCTTGGGAACTCATCCTACCTTATAGGGTGATTCATGACGCTAGATACACTGTGTATGCTGAGTTTTTTTTTTTTCTAACTGCAATTGCAGAATTTTAACAAGCTGTTCATTTTTCTTCAGAAGATTTTCATGTTTTGAGGGATTATTTACCCTCTTAATCCGCATTATTAGAACAACCTGTACGGGCCATGAAGAATAACCCATATTCATGTTGTGCTTACTGTGTTATATTGCTTATTAAGAACTAAACTTACTTATGAAGTTAATGATTGAGGTTGGTCAATAGGCTCCTAATTGGTGAAAGTGTGGCTGCATGGTTTCTAAAACTAGCCATTTGGTAGATGAGGAATAATTTGGAGACGGTGAAAATTATAATGAGCAGTTTACAAAATAAATTATGAAATGACATAAGAGCATGTTTTCAATAACATTATTCAAGCTATTGGTTATAAGATATTGGTTTTAAGAAAAAGCAAATGTTAGCAAATGTTATATGAGGCCAAAAAAACATTTACTGTGTGACATGACCTTCAAAAAGAGGTTGGAATGTTCCGGCCAATACCTCAGCCCCTTCAGTGTTATGGGCAGTGCCACTGCCCATCAGTGTGTGACGTGACCTCCGACAGGCGCTCAGATTCAGATGAATGGCGGTTTGTCCGGAGAGCGTTCGGGCGGGGCAGGCCACGCAGCTGCCAGCTGACATTAAGGCTGAAGAGGCCCAGCAGGCAGGGCTCAGGAAACAGACGTTTTGGAGGACTACACAATAAAAAATAAAAAAAAAGGCCGTAGTCACCGCGACCTGAAAGCACTGATGCGTGATGGCGGAGATGGCTTCTGTGCATGAGTGACCGTTTCTCGTCCTTACTCTCTCTCTCGCTCCCGTTCTCGCTCTCCCTCGCTGTCCGTGTGCTGCCGCTCAAGCAAAACAATGACCGCCAGTGCCTTTTATTTTCTGCTTTGACAGGAAAATAAAGGGCCTTCATTAGTTTCCAAATTGGGCCACCCACTGCAGTTCAGTCCGTGGGTGCAGAACAAAAAAACTCTTCCTGCAAACCCACAGCTGTTACAAAGAACCAAGGGCCATGCATAAAACCCAGAGCACAAAACGTGGCCTGACGAGGGTATTTTGGTGCGTACGCTGTCTGTGTGAAATTAACGTCTTATTTATTAAGGCTGCAGCGTATTACGCTATCCGCGAATGGGACCGCCTGCTAATTCCATTTAGCGAGTGAGGCTGAAATTGCACAGTTAAAAAAGCTCTTCATTGGATGTGGGGAAAATTTATGTATCTTATGGTGCGATGTAAGAGCGTTTTGAGCAATATGGTCAGTGCAGGACTAAATGTGGGCTGTCATATTTCCGCTGTGGCAAGAAATCCCGTCTCAAATTATCCAGGTTTCAGAGCATAATGACACAGGGCTTGATTATTGTCGCGATGGAATGGGAACATTGTGTGGGAGGTTCTTGGTGATCTTTTATCTCTCTCAGATGAGTAATGATTTCTCTCGCTGGGTGTTGCAGAAGTTGTAGGTTTGATTAATTCTATGCTTTTTGTCTCTTTGGCAGTTCCGTGTCTTTCCCTGTTTTCCGAGATTTTTAGACAGTTTTGGATCGTATAACGCAGCCTGCAGCCAATAACAGGCGCTCCAAAGACTCAAAACTCACAATGTTGGCTACAACATGTACCCAATCGCTCTGATTTTTGCCTCTTTTTCAGTTTTCCTTGATATTTGAACAACTTTGCTGTGACTTTAGTCAATATTTTCT
This sequence comes from Conger conger, assembly GCF_963514075.1. Lineage (NCBI taxonomy): Eukaryota > Metazoa > Chordata > Actinopteri > Anguilliformes > Congridae > Conger > Conger conger. The sequence continues at coordinate 31,293,163 of NC_083760.1, read as the reverse complement.
GTGACAACCAACGAGCCTTAATTATTGTTGGAAAGATTTCTGACTTCCTTGCTCCTCGATTATACATGATCTTTAGATCAACCCTTGTTAATTGTGTGATGTTTGGTAAATCCAACGGAATGCATAACTGCCTGTTATTAAATCCGTATGCATTAAGGAGAGAAGCGCACTTTGTAATGACTTGGGTAGATGACACGCATACTGTGCTTCCAGCCCCGTACGCCTCTGACACATTAGACAAATGATTCTGGAGCAGAATGCATCATATCTGCGCTTGAACCTAGTCACAGGAGGCTTAGAAAGCCTTCCCTTAGACTTTGAATTGGTTTTATACTGTTGCATATTGACTGAAGAAAACTCAGGTCTACGTATGGGGTTAAACGCACCTCCCAAGATGGGAGTTATCCCACAACACCATGATAAATAATGGATAAAGAATCGACGGCCCAGTTCCCCGAGGAGTCGTACAGCAGAACCTTTTCTGTAATTTATGGTGATTCATTTGTGTTCCCTCAGCTATGAATGATTGCAGACAGCTATACGGTTCAGCTCATTACCATTAATGATTTGTTCACTGGAGTCAGAAACGAGTGAACGAACAACTAATTGGTTACCGCCGGATATTAATAGCTCAATCAAATTCAATCGATGATAAAACCAGGATATAGACTACCATGATTCTGGAGCTCCAGGGACGTGTCTGGGTTCTGTTCTGGCAACACGAATGTTCAGTTTTAACGGTGTTAACATTGAGCGACTACATTTGTTCACCTGCCTTCATTCAGTCTCATGATTAATTAACCCGTATCTCGGGGACCTAACAAATTCCTGGGAAAGATGATCTGAGCAGATTCTCTGGGCATGACGCCATTTGCAGGAGAGGAGGTGGGCGGGCTGTGTTCTGTAGCCTGTTACCAGAGACTACCGCCGGCGTGCCGCGGAGGGAGAAGCGTTTCTGTGCGAGCCGGGGTGTTGCGTGCAAGCGAGCCACGCCAATTGTGTGTGAACCACAGCGGTTGCGTGTGAGCCAAAGCGGCAGTGTGTGCTTCAGGCACAGTGTGTGTGCGTGCGGGAGGCTGTGGGTATGATTGTGGGCTTGTGAGCCAAAGCCGTATCGCGTATCATGTGCGTGCGTGGACACCGAACGGGAAGATGGATTGTCTGAGGGTAGCAGAACGTGCTAATTCAGATCCCGAGGCCAACACTAAGCCCTGCTGTTAGGGCACGTATACCCCATCAAAGCCCTCCTCTGAGGAGAAGTATACCCTGCCCAAATCCTGCTCTGAGGACCAGTACACCCCCCTATCCCCTGTTCTGAGGGCAGGTTAGGCCCATCTAGCCTTTACCCTAAACACAAGTACACCCCCCATCCCAACCCCTGCCCTGAGGTGAGATACACCCTGCCCAAATCCTGCTCTGTGGACAGTGACACCCCCCTAACTCTGGGCCTCTGCGTTGCAGGTGGAGTACACCGGGAGGCCGCACCTGATGCTCTTCCTCATGAAGTACCTGATGGGGCTGGTGGTGGGGATCCCGTCCGTCTTCTGGGTGGGCAGCAAGAAGACCTGCTTCGAGTGGGCCGGCTTCTTCCACGGCCGCCACTGCAAGAAGTGAGTCTCTTGCCAGCTTGCTTCTTTTCTAAAAGTCACTGTAAAGTAGGAGACGCCCGACTCATAGGGTACTCATGGCCCGTGGGCTCCAGGATTTTCAGATATGAAGCCCTCCAACACTGCAGGGGACTGCACGGTGAAAAACCTTTGGTGCCTAGCTGCACACCCTTCAGAGGACGAGCGCCTGCAAATAGTTAGCCGTTTCAAATGGGGAGAATGTAAAGGCAAAATAAGGGATTGATATGACTTAACTCAGCTTTTGTTGTGGTTAATCCAGGGTTCAACCTTGTAGGGGTGCAGTAGGGTTTAAATTTTAGAGGTCCTTTCTAGTGTACGGTACAGGTGTTATCTACATGATTTTTATGTCCTGGTTAGATATCATTAATGATGACTGTCTCCCAATCTTCCTCCACCTTCAATCTCTGCCACCTCCTTCATCTCTCTCTCTTCTCCTTTGTTCCTCTCTATCTCTTTTGCCTCTCTCCCTTCTTTTCCTCTCTGCCAGTACCGGGACGGAGGAGAGCAGGCGCGCCCTGCGAGAGCCGGACTTCTCCCAGCTCCTGCGGGAGCCCCAGGGCCCCATCGTGCGCAAGTCCCGGGGCACCTCCACGCAGGGCACCTCCACCCACGCCTCCTCCACCCAGCTGGCCCTGCCCGACGGGCAGCACAGCCGCGCCAGCAGCGTACACAGCAAGCTGAGCAGTCGCCATGGCAGCCTGCGCCACGCCCGCGAGGGCAGGTAATGGTCTCCGTCTGCGCTACGCCTGCGGGCTCCGCCCCGTGGCGTTCCCCTGCCGCTCCCACACTGGCACCCTGGGGGCACTGGGAGCAGAGAGCATAGTGCCTTGGGTGTAGTTATTCTGCGTTTTCAAAGCACGTTGGGTTCTTTTGAAAAGAACCTCTTAGCTGTTATCTGTAGAACAGTGTTAAATTGCATTTAAACTATGCAGAAGCACTCATTTACAGTGTTACAACAAAATGAACAGTAGTGAAAGCAATGTATTCACACATTAGTACAGTTAGTAAAAAACTGTAGGATTCAACATTAGGTTCTTAAATTGCCTCAAAGTCTGTACCCAATGGTTGAACTTATTGCTGCAAGAGGTAGTGTGGCCAATTAAGTTTAAGCAGACAATTACTTTTTCACATGGGTCATATAGGTGATACGTATTTTCATTCAATAAATATAAATCAAAATATTTTATTTTATTCTAATATTACATTTTGTCTCAAGATCTGAAACAATTCAGTGTGACGAATATGCAATAACAAAGGAAAGTGACCAATACGTTTTCATGGCAGTATCTCGCTAGCTAGCACTCTAGTTATGTTTCTAGAGATAAATATAGAAAGATTTTTAAAATCTGCACAAGATTACTTAAGAGGACACAATGTTCCCTCTGGCCCCACCCTCAGCCTGGTAGAAATTATAACTCGGTTGATGTGAACGCGGTGTCACTCGCTGTCAGCCCACTGCACTGACCCCATCCCTTCCCCTCCCTAGGCATACCCCCGGCAGCTACCAAGAAGCAGAGCAGCACCTGCAGTTCGGGAGCGCCTTGCACCTCAACGACCATTCGCTGTCACGGCACAGGAGCAGCACCCAGCACCTGAACAACCAGTCACGGCACGGCAGTACTCGGGACCAGACCGAGACCCCACCCGCCGTGGTCACCCACGGCTCCAGCGTGGATCAGGTGGTGGAGGACGACTGTGCCAGCGCCTGATTGGTCTCGTCAGGCTTAGGACCCTCGGCTGAACGGTTCTCTCGTGGTGGACCCGAAGATGAGATGGAGGTGGTCTTCAGCCTCAGTTTTCCGTTACCCTGCTCCTCAGGGCCATCAATCCCAGCTTTTGAATGGTCAGCTTGACTTGACTTGAATTCTGTTAGGTGTACATTGTTGCCTGTCCAACCCCCCGGAACTTTTAGGACATGCATTTTCTTTGTTTTTATATTGTGAAGGTGTATAGATACTGTGAAAGACGATGTCCCAATTGTGTAAATATAGCGTGGTGTATAAACAAATAATGAACTGTTCTACTGATGCGATGGAGGCTGCAGCTGTCCCACGGTGCATTGCCAGAATACAGGGGAGCGGCTCACTTACGAGTCCAATTCAGTGTGAGGAGAAGCATCGGACTCATGACCAAAAACGTATTCACTATATGCAAAAATGACAAGCCCCTTTTTCGAAGATATTCATCCCACTAATGTAAAATGTGAAAGTCATTTGGCTGCTGCAATTGTGATTCTCAGTAGGTACTGGTAATGTGTTCAGGGTAGAAATACAGGCCAAGTGCGGTGGTCATGGTATGGTGAAGAATCTTTTCGCACGGGCCTTGGGTTTTTGCAAGGGTACAGAAACATTGACATGCTAATAATTTAAAGTACTGTTCTTTTGGCACCAACGTATGGATACTGCAGTCTTATCTTATGACTGGGTAGGTAGTAGTTGCCACTGTTGTTTTTGTTAAAAAGGGCTGGCTTGGTATGTGAAGCATGTGTAATTGTGACTGTCCAGTGGCAAGTTTGGGGACGTTTCATTGCTGGTGTTCCACCCAATACAGTGATTGGAAAATAATGACTTGTGAGGACCCAAACACAAGACTGTTGTCCCGAAATGATGGAGCACATTTCAGCGAGGGGACATGTTTACAAACCTGATGGAGCAGTTCCACAGATTGGAAGATGAAGATAAAACGCAGGGACAAAATTTGGTTGGAAAAAGCCAAATTGCATTTTTCAAAAGGGACAGTTGAGTGATTCTTTTTCACTACATTCTCTGCTTTTTTTTATTTTTTTTTTATATATAAAACCACTTTCCCTGTGGATGAACTATCAGGGCATTTCAATTCAAGATTGAATGATTGTTCAGAACATCCAGAAAGGCCCACTTTCAATTGTAAATATGTATTGCTGTACATTTTACTTTATGCTGCAATCTCTCATCCTGCTGCTGCCTGTGTTCAAACCCTCAGTCAATGCTGACTACACCTCCTGGTGAAATGGCGTGGCATTTGCATCAGGGCTGGATTTATACACTCCAGGCTTGGGCATACATGCTGCTGTTCATTTTGTTTTAATGATACCTGCCTGGCCTTATATTACCTCTTATTGAACTTAAGTCGTCGCAGTTGCTGTGCTGCGGCTACTTGGTAGCTCACTCAGAAGTGAGTTAGCACCAGAGTCTTTCATTGAATCTGGCCCACGCCAGTGCTGACTGCCCAGTGGATATATAGGAGGGATTCTGTTGGCAGGGAATAGCAGTGGTTCAATTGCTCACCCGACTCCTCCACCTCCACTCTGTATGTGCACAGCTTGTGGCTGCAGTGCGAAAAGGTTTCGGAGGAGAACCGCGAGTTGTCTTCACTCTCCCAGCAGCATGGGCATATTCGAGCACACTTGTATATAATTCGTGAATTACAAATTCGGGTTGGATTGGAGATGCCAAATTTTATATTTCCAATGAAATTCAGCAATGTAAATATCCTTCTCTAAAAATCCTTCTTCAGTTCCTGCATGTGAAATCACAGGCAGGTTAATACCTCGGGGTTAGGCGAGGTGTTCAAACTGGAGGTGCACTAGCCGTTTATACCAGTGTGCTACAATACTATGTCCTTTAAAACCTCCACCTGTTTATCCATAGCCTACCTCAGTCCTGCCTCCAGGTACCTCTTATCTTAGCTCCGCACCTTTTAAATGCTCTGTCAAGGATCTGCATCTATGGACCTAGAGAGCCACAGGGTCTGCCCATTTCTGTTTTCATGATAAAGTACGCAAACATTTCAGACCCATGAAACCAGGTGAAAGTGGATAATTAACTGACCAACATAAGCAGTTGAAGGGGTTATGAGTATTAAACCCCTTTTTCAATTCTAAAGCAGTCTCCATGTTATAGATCACTATTTGTCCTATTGTTAAAAGAAAGAAAAATCAAATTAAGCTGTACCATGGCATTTTGTGCAAAGAAAAGCCATGTGCTGCCACCCAAAAAAAAGATTTGTTTAATCCCCGCCCCTATTCTTCACATGCAAGTTGGTGTATAGCAACCACCCTACAAGCAAGTGAACGCCCCAACCCCACCCCTCTTGTTGAGTGCCCATTCAAACTGCAAATTACACCATCCTTTTTCCATCCGCCTTTGGTCTGGATCAGGATTTTTGGATTAGTTTAGCTAAAAATCCTTTTTAATCATTCATTGTTCCATTCGAGTTTGTTTTTTTTATATTGTTCTTTAGCTCTATTTGGTATTTTAATAGTTTGTTAGTGACGCCTACTTGCCTATGACGTGTTACCGACTGGTTTGATCGCCTTTCCGTCCTCCAACCCACCCATCTGTGTTACTTTGGACCTCAATTTGCATCTTCTAAAATTGAAAAGAGACGGGCCAAAAGTTGGTGTTTCTTTACTCTCTAAGTTTTGAGTAAAAAGCACATCCGTTGCAGCTCCCCAGGAGCAGGTCAGCGGTCCTCAAATTTTTGCAGCTATTATCTTGGTTCAGAATTCAACTGAAAAAAGTTTGTTTACAAGGTGCTTCTCTTTTTTTCCGTCCTTCTTTCTCAGTCGCTCTGTAGGTTTCTTAGTAAAGGTTTGATTGAACCATTGGAACCAATTACTGAAATCAAAGACCAGCTGAGAACTACAAAAATGTTTGAAAGCCCCTGTAGGGAATTCTTAAGTTTTGCTTGAAACTCAAGATGGTTTGTAACCACTGGTCCCCACATCAATAGGTCTGTTGACACTTCCAAGGTCAAAGATTGAATTTGTTCCCAAAAATCTTTTTCTACAAGTCAAAAAAATAAAAATTGGCCTGCTGCAGTTGTGCCAATCTATTGTTCTCCAAGAGCAGGTTCACTGGCTTGAAGAACTCCTAGAGGCATAATTCATGGATTGTGTTCAAAGTGGCCCATCTTTGACTTTCCCAATTCCATATTTGAATTCATGAGCATCTTCCTCCTTCATTGTGCTTAGCAGCTTATTTTTGGAGAGGAAAATATGTTTTAAAATAGTCAATAGACATTTGAAGAGTAGTTTTTTTTCTAAATTCTAAGTGTCCTAGAACCCCATTGCTTTCAATTACCAGTAGTGATAGTTACATCAGCATTAGAATGTTCAGTTAAGAAGATTCTAATCTAATAATTGTGATCTTACACCTGAAAGGGTTTATGGTGATGAATGTTGCATAGATGTAGGTCCCCCAACCTCTATTAGCATATGCCTTTATACACTGCAATATGTAAGCAGTGCCTGAGAAAATTAACATTTAGAAGGGAAGTTTCCAGACAACGCCGCATAATATAACCTCAAACTTTTACATCGGTGTTTCTTCACATGTATATAAATCACAGGCACCCTTTTATGCCAACTGTTTCCAGGATTCCTCTACCTGTTCTTTCACTCCATTTCTTTCCCCTTTGTCAGTGATGTGCAAATGGGAAGGGAAGCAGTCCTTTATAGCCCCAGACCCAAATTGAAATGCATCAGATACAATATACGGTACTTGTCAATAAAAGACGTTTGAATGCGGTTTGTCTGAGTTTCATGAGTACATTTCTTAAGTTGTCATTTTACACAATTAAAATATGAAGATGAATCCCTGTCTACTTTTTTAATGCTTTGGTGAATAGTGTGGTGCAAATTGATTATAAAAATTGGCAAAATAAGAGGAAGTATGCATTTCATAGACGTACAGTTCAATGTGATCCCTAGCTATTTTCAGGTCAGGGTCAAACCAAGAGGACAGTGGATCTCCAGAAAGAAGGTTAGGCAACCCCATCATAGACCGTAAAATAAATGTGTTTTAAGACTGACAGACTTAATTCCACCATGAATGTGGCCAATGTGTTGGCTGCTACTTCATCAAATTATAAGCACAGCATTTCCTCATACTAGCAAATATTCATGGTATTTCAGCCAACCCTTTGCCAGTTATTTTAAATTAACTCCTGCTGTCCACAGACCTATGTTGTTCCGTTTTTGCTGTAAGATGGCTGCTTAACTTAATTTGGAGCCAGCACAAATGTACAAGCCATAAACATTTTCATTGAACCGCTCAAATTAATCCCCCCCTGAAGTTTGTGACGCAACTTGCAACATGCAAGTCAAATGGTATTTGTTTAGGTCCATGGGAGTTAAAAACGTCATTCAGGGCCCCTTCCCCAAAGTCTTAACGACTCGTTTAAATGTAATCACAGTTAACAATGCCTCTGTCATTTAAAGTGTACATCTAATTGCCTCAAACTTGAAAGTGAATGACCTTACCTGGACATTTTCTTTGAGCTAAAACAGCCACACGTGGATGTGTTTTTGTTGTTGTGAAAAACAGTAAGGGTTACTAAATCTACAAACATGTAATTCAATCCTATATCCTCTCATGGGTTTCCAATGCGCCTGTGGGTTCACCTGCTTCCATGTGCGTTTATGAAATTGACTGCAAACCCGAAGGAATTAACCACGCAAAAACTGATCAGTTGCATATTTATTGTTCATTTGATATAGTTATGATTCTCTAGTAAGTACAATACCGAAATAAACACATTTTAAAAAAAGTTTTTCCGAAACAAAAATAGTAACAAAAGCATATACACTGTATACTACATTTTAATTACAGAACAGTCTACTCTCCAAAAAAGGCACTAAATTCTGAAATAGAAGATATAGGAATTTTCTCTCAATGATACAACAGTGATTTTAATTTATCTTGTTTATATGCATTATATTGTCCACATATTCAACAAGGACAGGTGACAGGGACAGGTAGGTTCTGAGCCCTGGAAGCTTAAAGGCAGAGCACTCCCGTTCAGGGAAGGGGTCAAGGGTCATCCCTTCACCCCCCATTAACAGGCTCAAAGCACACTGCTCTGTAAAGTTACAGTGAGCCACTGGCCACACAGTCAGTCCTCAAGTCTCTTCATTCCAAACCAAGGACTTTTGATTTGTTATTGCCATCTCAGTCATTCTCCGTCTTGTAGCAGAGCACAGTTTCAAGTCCACGGGCGCTGACGATTCAGCAAGGTCAGAAAAAAAAAAAAAAATGACTTATTCACAGCCATTCTCAATAGTCATTGACAAAAAAACGTGTCCTTTTGATTATTTTACACAAGTTATATATCGCTACTACACACAAACAAACACACGATCTTGGATTAATACTTGATTCTGACTGGTTGACAGCTATACAATATTTTCATGTTTAAACACGTTTTTCATAATGTTTTGCTGAGGACAATGTGACGCGTAACACGCTCAACGTTTCTGTTGATTCTGGGGAAACCAGAAATTTGTTCTGAAGCCCAGTTGCTTGTGGTCAACAACTGCTTACACTGAATTCCTAAAATAATATCAACCTTAACACTCATCTTGTAACTCGCTGATCTGAGAGGGATGGTTTATACATAAACACATGGAATCAAACTAAAAATGTTAAGTACCTTGAAGAACACATAGATCTTCCTTTTTAAGCATTTGTGAGGGCATAATGTACAGGACAGTGCAAGGGAACAGCACACAGGCTTTAAGTCTGCTAGCTGTCCTGCCGGTGAGGTTCAAGACTATGGCAGGGTGGAATAGAGACTTAAGTGGAAGCAAGGCACACATCTTGAAATGGCTGACCACTGGCTACAGCAAGTCCAACGCCATTGCCCCAGCAGCACCAGTGGGTTATCTTAGTTTGGATATGCGCTGTTCTGATAAGTCCTACTCTTAATTCAGGGATCGTTTACCAATTATGAAAGTAACTGGAAAAAGCTTTTCCTAAAATACCGGGGGTGCTTTGCCTTTAAGAATAATCACAGTTAAAAACACAAACAAGCAGATAGTTTACATAAAAAAGCATAAAATGGAAAAAAAGAATTTCAATATTTAAACGTTTTGGAAATTAAAAACAAAAAGGTTTCAAAAACATAAAAATCATCTCATTTCATTCTATACATCTCTGCTTGGCAGAATTATACACAGGAAGAACAAAAAAAGAAAAAACAATTAAAAATACATTTTGTCTGATTAATTTTTCAAGGTTTTGTTTTTAAACCTTGCACAACAAGCATTTCATATAGAGACAAGCGCTAGGTTACTTGATAGCAATGCCTCAAAGATTCTAAAGCTTTGAAGCAGCACAAACAATTTACCAGTCAGCTTAGCTGTCATCCAACAGATAGTACTTTTAAGAAAGTACATGACAGATAGTACTTGAGCAAAATAATAATTGTCATTTCACGTTACCAGCAGCATCCTATGCGCCAGTAAGATAACATATAAAGGAGGAAATGACCATTTCGTTGCTAGCTTCTAGAGAAACAGACAAACCATACAACCAAGCCTGCTTCATACAGTCCCCTCTTGTACCTAATGCCCAGCCAGTTAATAATCTGTGTTCTTAAAACAGGGACAAGGAAAAATAAAGATACAGACAGTGAAGTGTTGTTTTTCTGGGATTGGATACTACTACCTGTCAGCCAGGACTTCCTTCAATAAAACTCTTGCCTGCAGCTATGAAGAATCTGAAAATTATTAGACAAAATAAAATTGTCCAGAAGGCATAAAATCTTGCCATAAGGTATTAAACAATTAAACAGTATAAAATTAACTCAGTCAGTCTGTATTAATTCCAACAGAAGCCTTAAAAGATCTCCAGCCAACCTGATGTCCCTGGGATGAATTAACCAATAATCATTCCTACAACTGGAAAAAAAAACAGTACACGCAGCAGATTTACCGTTACAACAACGTATGCGTTATAATTATCTGTAGTGTTCTTATTAACCATTTTGAAGTATTTAAGTATTAAGTTTGCTAGATTGATTTGATATAAAATAATGTATGCAACAGTATGTATTATAAGCACTTCTGGATAGTAGGAGCATCTGCTATGTTCTTAAATAATTCCACTTTAAAATCACTTTGGGTTTAAGCAACAGTCAAACCATTTCCATTTACGACTCACGACCACAGGGCACTCTCGCACGTGTGGGTTTGCTGAGGGTGGCGCCACCTGCCGGCCTGGCTGTCAGAAAGCTGGCACGCCTCCCCCACCCGCCCCACCAAGCGAAGTAGCTACAGGGGACACGGCTACCTGACCACTGTGGCACCTGGGACTGAGTTAGCCTATAACACGCAAAGGTTTCCCTCCGGCGGTTCAACATAGTTCTTATCACTTTGGGATTTTAAAGTAACATTATCCGCACAGAAGCAGTCTTATTTCATAAATAAAAAAATATCTCATTCGATTGAGCGATGATTCAGAAAAAAACATAGAATGGCAAAAAATATATAATGTCCCTTTTTTTTTTTCTTGAATCGCCACAGGAACGGAGGCTCACGTAGTGTAGTGCAAGCTCTGCGCTACCTCAAAAACCTGCTAAACAAACGCCGCTAGTGTCCCTCAAACTACGCTACGCTAGCTAGTAACCTCCGGTTTCCTTACCGAAACGAGATAAGCTAGCAACCTCCAACCCTATATGTTCTTCCGCTACCTCCACTGGTCTATGGGAGTGAATGAGAGAGGCAAAGCCTATTCTGCTAGAACGTCACTTGAGAGGTATTGGCAGGCAGCGCACCATATCGCGTGGGAGGTAGGCCAGGGGGTACTGGAGCGGGTAACGGAGGTAGGAACGTGGAACACAGGAAGAGAGGGACACTGTCTTCCTTGGTCACTCGCTCACGACAGAGGGAGGGAGGGGTTGGGCATTCGGAGGTGGTTATTGTATTAGTCAGGCAAACGGAACACTGCAAAAACCAAACAACAGGTCAATCTTAACACGCATTTTAGTCTTATATTCAGACTGAAAAGTGCATTTCTATTACTTTTTGCTAAATAAGACAAAAATATTGCCAGTGAGGTGAGACGGTTTGACTCATTTCAAGATTTGTCAACAGGGCAAGACAATTTCAGTTGTCAAGCAAAAAGTAAATTCAAACAAACTAATAATAAGCTAATAATAGCAGCTTTCTACTTGAGAGAAAGAATGCATCTTAAAGCCTCATGACAAGACTAAATCGCATGTTAAGACGGACTTTTTTTGCAGTGAAGTAAAAAGAAAGAAAAAAAATATCACCCTGAAAGTGAAGAGAATCCATGCCAAGGGGAGGCGTGTGGGGTCCTATGAGAAGAACTTTCTAGCAGACAGAAGCGTACGTGGTTATGCTGTACTCACACTTAACCTGTAGATATAGAGAAGAGGAACCTGGGGAGTCCAACCGAGGAGCAGGCAGGGTGGCCGTGACCACGAGACTGTGAGGGAGGTCGGATGGAGGTGGAGGGGGAAGGGGGAAGTGGGTTCGGGCGGGCACAAATGAAGTAGGGACTCACACGGGTTGCACACATTGCTTTGGTCATCGTTTAGTCCTCCCGCCCCACGGTGGTGGAACTCAAACTTCCACCTCCCCCTTCCCTCCCCGCACTCTCCCCCCCCGCGGCTCCTCAGTCGTCGTCCAGCACCTCCGTCTTGATTTCTCCGCCGGCCCCGCCCTGCTGGGCCAGCGCCAGGATGGAGTGGTTGACGGCGGCCATCTCCACAGCGAGCGTGATGGGGTCCTGGTGTTCGCCGTGGCTGTTGCTGTCGTCCTGGAGGGACGGGGGGGACCAGGAGACCGCACTCAGTCTGGGGCCCCCGTCCGCCTTCCCCGGCCCCGCGCCCGGCCGGCCCCCTGGCGGGGCCCTCTGAGCTCCCGCTGTGCCCGGCCCGGGCCTGGGCGCCAGCCAACTGGGCGGCAAAACGGGCACCTAAAAAAAAATAAAAAAAACTTTTTAAAAAAGGCAAGGAGGATTCATTTTTAGTTTCACTTCTCCCCCCGTAAATTAGGGCAGTTGATTTTAGGGCAGCTGGTTTAAGGTTGGTGCGGAGCAATGGGAAAAACTAAAATAGCTTTCAAACAGAAAGATTAACACTTGAGCGTGAAGCTCACCTACTCTGCGTTTGACTGTAATACTTGCAGTAACTACTTTGTGTGCTTATATTTGCTCAATACTATCAGGTGTGGGTGTAATACTTATGTGATGTCGTGCTACACGAACACTGTTAAACCTGTTACCAGTTATACAAGTGTTTTTGTTTTTTTTGTTTTTTTGTTTTTTTTCCGGAACATTCAAACTTTCAGTACATCCAATGATTTTCAAGAGCACTGAACAGCGGGGAAATTTAATGGAGCAACCATGAGGGCAAATCTATTATTTTTGTTCTTTATTGGTTTTCACCTTGAGTCTCTACAGTTATACCTTTTCATCAGTGAGCATCTTTCTGCTGAGGTAATGTAATACCGAATCCACTCAGCCATGCAATCATGCTGTCGAGTTATTAACGATCAATGAATCAAACCTTTCAAAAAATTCTTACTCAACTTGCACGCAAGCATTGTTCTCTTAATAAAGAGAAGGGACACACTGTTTTTATGTGGTCTTATTTCGTTTGTACCAGATTTGCCATTCAACCACTGAATGAACTCACAACATGATCACTCCCCTCTAATGAACAGGGTGATATAAAACAGTCAGTCACACTGGCATCAGTCATTCATGAATCATCAATCAATCAAATTGATGGCAAAACATTTATGCAATGTTGAAAATATTTGCACTTTATTTTTTTATAAAATCATACACTAATACAGCGATACATTTATGAAAGATGTTCAGTATACGAACATACAGTATTGTTCATTCTTGAAATGCGTTTACCTCACTGAGACATAGGTACGTTTAACAAAAGGAATATGTAATTGTCTAAAACTGCCAAGCAGAGGTGGGATTTGTCATTACAAATAATTGTGTAAGCCTGTTAAAACATCTCCTCCCAAACACACGAAACCAGGAAATATTTGTCGTATATATTTCATTTTCAGAATATTTTCATCTGTGAAGCTTTCAAACCCAGTGGCATGTCCACAAAGGTGTGCTACTTTTGAGCTGTTAGCATCCAGGAGCCTGTTTCAATTTGTTCTGCATTGGGTTTTGGGTCAAAAAAATAATTGGCATGTTTTTTTAAAGGTTGACTGGATTAGTTTTGGTTTTTCAGAAATGGTAACCTTGGAAAAGAGATGATAGCTCCAAACATTTTTTGCTGCGTGTCTTAGCATACCTGTGTGGGCGGTGAGAGGTCAAATCTGGGTCGGGGGAATGGCCTCTTTTCAAAAAAGACGGCATCGCAGCCCTGCAATAGTTTATGAAAGTCATTTTTGCACACTTGTTAGGATTTGGAATCAATCAAAGGCACACAGCAGCTATGGACCAAGCCAATGTGAGGTCATTCCCTTCTCCCTGCACTCCTTGCAACACTGCCCACAGCCCTCAAAAGCAGCAAGCTTGTGGCTGGGTTGAGAACGGACTGTTCCATGTACTTGGGAGGGGGAACCATTCAGTGAACAAAAGTATTACAGCACGTTGTAATTTAAACCTGACCTGGAAACAGCAGCAATGCTGTTGCAAACAAGACATTGACAACACGATATTCCATGTTCCTATTTGTAATTTGAAACTCAAGGACCTTCCAGATACTTTCATGGACAATTTTCTAAGTTTTCAAGGACATTATTTAGAATTTATAATCTTATAATGGACTAGAGTAAATTATTAAGACCCTTTGTATTGAAAATCCCACTCTTACATTGTAACCAGTTTAACAGGGTTTGCCAGGTTGTGTGCTTTTGAAAACAGAACAATAATGTCGCTGAATTCACCACAGTTTGGAATTTCATTGTGTGGGATATGGAATAGCTTCTCTTAAGTGCATTAGTAAACATAAAATCGAGTACCTTCTGGTTTCACAACACTGGATTTTCTGCATTCAAATAAGCACTTTCAAGGTTTTTAGGGACTTAAGGGAACCCTCTGTCTTCCTCTACCTGCTCGGAGTAGTCGTTGCCATCAACGTCGTCACTGTTGGAGTGACCCCCTGGGCTCTGAACATCGATCCCGTGGCCCTCCAGGATTGCTGCTTCTTCGAAAAAAACAGAACTTTCCATAACCTATCAGATGTTTTCCATATAACATTGCATCCCCGCAGAAATTCCACAAATCACAATAAATTCCAATAGATCATCCTCACAGTGGATCATGATCCAGACAAACCCATAGAGCAAGTCTGTCCAACCCTGTTCCCCAGAGATCTACCGTCCTGCAGGTTTTCACTCCTACCCTCACAAAGCACACCTCGTTCAACAGCAAGGGATCGCGCTAAGCTGCTACTATAATTCGTAGCATTGAAATCAAAACCTACAGGACAATAGATCCCCAGGAACAGGGTTGGGGAAAGCCTGCTATGGAGTATCCACACAAGACTGACTCTGACTCTGAGCCACACGTCACCAATTCCCCATAGAGGAGCAAAAATATCACTGGCTCCCAATAGAGAAGCCATTCACACATCGTTGACTCCCAATACAAGATCATCCTAATGAGGGGGGGGGGGGGTGCACCATAGTAATAGCTGCAAGTCTCAAGCACTGACATAAGTAAAGACTGCAACGGAACTGAAGACCTCTTAAGTGAATGGTAAATGGTAAATGGTTGGCATTTATATAGCGCCTTTATCCAAAGCGCTGTACAATTGATGCTTCTCATTTACCCATTCATACACACACTCACACACCGACTGCGATTGGCTGCCATGCAAGGCACCGACCAGCTCGTCAGGAGCATTTGGGGGTTAGGTGTCTTGCTCAGGGACACTTCGACACAGCCCGGGCGGGGGATCGAAACGGCAACCCTCCGACTGCCAGAGCCATGTCGCCCACATTGGTCTGCATGAGTGACTGAACCTCTTGACAAATGACTGTATCTTTGACTAGCAAGATGCTACCCTCTCTAAAGCAGATGCAGAGATGTGTTCTGCCCCCGTACGGCCCGGTACATTACCGATATTGGCTCTCCTCTTGATCTCCTTCCGTCGGTTCGCAAACCAGTTGTAGACCTTCAGGGACGTGACCCTCTCCAGCTCAGTCAGTTTCTTTCCTGGGTAAAATAGACAAATAAAACACACAAGTCAATAATTAAACACGCTCAATTACGCGCATTTGGCCTGGATTTAAAGGACCCAGCTGGAAAATCAGTTCAGTTTGACCAGTTCAGACCAGATCCCAGCTCGACATGGTTTAAGCTGGTTGACCGGATCAGACCAGCACCCAGCTTGACATGGTTTGACCAGCTTAAGCTGTTTTGAGTTAAGACAAGCTACTAGCAGTAGTTGGATGACCAGCTCATACCCAGCTAGACCAGCTTCATGAGCAGTTCATACTCAGCTAACTGATGACCAGCTACATTTTCAAGTTGGTCAAGCTGGAGTTTATGGCAGGGAAACTGTCTCATTTGTTTGGACCTGCTAATGCTGTAAGCGCAGACAGATTTTTTTGGATGCTACACGGAGAAGATAGAATAGAGATTAGCTGTACCTCACTCTGTATACGTATAATTTCCTTCTTTTTTTTTTAAGCCAATCTGAGCCATCTGTGCACTTACTGCATGAACAGCTCCGAACGGTCAAATGGCCACAGCCAGGCACTCTTTGTATGCAGATTTGCACAATCATATCAGTTTGCATGACAATATCTTTCTCTCATATTTAATAACGGAGCACCAGTGTGTGTAAGTATATCTGTTGTCTGGATGCACGGGTGGGGCGTTCTGGTTGCCTGTTTCACCTGGCTTCTGTATGACAGCGTTGCAGGCGTTGGCGATCTCTTCTCTCTTGGCCTCGTCTGGGTACTGGTTCTCATTGAAGTAGCTGGAAAGAGAACTTGGGGTGAGACTTCTCGCCTGGAAGCAGAGCGCTGGGGGTATTTCACCCACTGGAATTTCATTGGCTGTGTACAGACAGCAACACTCTCCCTCCCTGCCCATGGAATGATGCCGCAGTCGTAGCCAGTGGAATAAGATTAGTCAAAATTATGAAAAAAAAACATTTCTTATTGAGAACAAATAAATTAATATTGCAACAAAAATTTTTTTTATTTCAAGTAAAAGACTGGCTGTAACTGGAATACTTTTTTTTTTAACCACTATACTTTTTTTTAGCAATGTTTACATTCTCAATGTTTACATTTATACAACGGCTTAATGCATGTGGTTTATCACTGTGCAGCATTTGGTAATTGGTCACTTTGTACAGACATAAGGTTTTTTTTTTTTCTTTCATGGGGTCCAAAACAAAAAATTATTTGATTACAACACAGATAATGACAGATTCAAGGCATGTTTTAGTCATCACACTCATGACCCAGGGTTATGCCTTTAGATGGCCATTTACCCTGTAACTAGTGCTCACATTTGTATTCAGTATCATTTTACCTGATTTGATAATACTTCACCATACAGAGTGGAAGCTGAGAGAACTCTTAGTAAAGATGGCATTAACCTCAACATACACTCCACCAATGCCCTCTGCCACTCTCGCCCCATTTATTCTTTTATTAAGACTCTTTAAGGTGTAAGATCACAAAGGCAATTAGAATGTTCTTTTTTTTTTTAAAGATATATTTTAGGCCTTTTTCAGCTTTATTGGACAGTATATAGAGACAGGAAGAATGGGGGCGAGAGAGAGGGAAAGACATGCGACAGACGGTCGGATTCGAACCGTTGACGTCGCGGCTCACAATGAGCATGCGGTCAGTGCTCTGCAGGCTGCGCCACCGAGACACCCGCGATTAGAATGTTCTTAACTGAACATTCTAATCACAAATATGTGATTGGAATGTTCTTACCCCAACATTCTAACACTGACGTAACAATCACTACAGGTAACCGAAAGCAACGGCATCCTAGGGGGCTTAGAATTTCGACAAAAACAATCCAAAAAAAAACGCAACGGTTAAACCCTCCTCAGTCTCTCTCACCTCTCCATCACAGCGAGGCACTCCTTCCTCCAGGTGAAGCGACTGCCCCTGCGCAGGCGGAAGCTCCCTGGGGCAGAGCTTATCGGCGGCGGAGTCTGCATCCACTCAATCTCCTCCAGGGCCAAGGGGGTGGGGCGCATGGCCAGGGTGGCGCCTGGGGAGAAAATAGCGGCAGCAACAGGTACAGCGTCAGGACAAAGGCAGCAGCAATGCAGGCAGGGCTGCAATGTCAGCTGCAATATCAGCTGGCAGTTACACACGCAGCACTGCAGCATCAGCAATGCCAGCAAATCCTGTGCCTGTCCCCTAAAGTTATGACGAGAAAATGTGTCCTTCAAACACCTGGGCAAACGCACACAAAGCAATATCTTTGACTTGCCTTTTCTTGTTGTTGTCCCCATTCAAGCATCACAACATACAGAATGTGTGTCTTGTACACTCAGTGATCACTTTATTAGGTAGGCCGGAACACCAGCTTGTTAATGCAAATATTTCTTCAGCCAATCATGTGGCAACTAAATGCATAAAAGCATGCGGACGTGGTCAAGAGGTTCAAGCTGTTTTTCAGACCAAACGTCACAATGGGGAAGAAATGTGATCTAAGTGACTTTGACTGTGGAATGATTGTTGGTGCCAGACAGGGTGGTTTGAGTATCTTAGAAAAGGCTGATCTCCTGGGATTGTCACACACAACAGTCTCTACAGTTTGCAGAGAATGGTGCAAAAAACAAAAACATCCAGTGAGCAGCAGTTCTGCGGGCAGAAACGAGTTGTTAATGAGAGAGGCCAGAGGAGAAGGGCCAGACTGGTTGAAGCTGACAGGAAGGTGACAGTAACGCAAATAACCACACCTTACAACAGTGGTATGCAGAAGAGAATCTCAGAACACACAAAGTGTCAAACCCCTAAGATGATGAAGTCTTAAAAAAAAAAAAAAAACCTAATAAAGTGTTCACTGAGTGTACATCATGTATGATACAGCATAATATATTATACATAAAAGAACCATAAGATCAAATAATGATGGCTTGCCTGTCCATCTGAAACCGGGGGTGTTGTTGGTAAAGAAGGAAGTTCCTCTTTTGCTAGGAACAAACTCACCATGAATAATTCCTCTTGGCTTTTCCCAATCATGAGGAAACTTGCCTGCTGGCTTCCGGAGCCTTGCAAACTGAAAACTGCCTTACATTTTGAAATTATCAAAAATATTTTTCCAGCCATTGCATTTATAGTGTGCCATTATTTGAGAAGTGATATTTTACACAAATATACTGACAATCACAGGTTGTTAGGAAGTAATGTGTGAGATCTCCAAATAGATGCAATAAACTGATTTAATTCGAAAGAAATCTTCGTTTCCAGGCTAATTTCAGCAATGTGACCAGGCAGCAGAGAAAGGCGTGAAACTCCTCAGCAACGGGGAGACCTCCTCCCCCGGAGTTGAATAAAAATCCCCTAAAACCCACCGTACCACGCCGTAAATAATGCAGTCGCTGGTGCCATTTTTGGCAGACCGTCCGCGATTTGACACCAGCGCAGCGAGACTCTCTCGCTCTCACACACACCCCTGGAATGTCCACAGAAATGCACTTATTCACACGGAAGTTACCGTCAGTCACAACCAAACATTCAGTCTCCAAAGCCTCACAGTCCCTCCCTGCGCAAGCACTAAGCCAAGAATAATATCAGAACAGCGCTCATGTTATCACCATGACAAAACTGTGAAATTATTCAGGATTTCAGTTTCTATGATCAAATTGCGTTGGAGAACATCAAATCTCAAACTTGCTTCTCTCTCACTACCCCTCTCCCCATGACCTCACTTCACTCCTTCCCAAAAAATTTTTGTGGAGTATCAATTCAACAGACTGTGTACACAGGCCCTCCTAGACCACTGTTGGTGGGCCACTATCCTCCAACAGATCAGTTCAATTGGCACAGCACACTGGGGTCTTACTTCAAACAACGCAGCCAAAACGGCTTTCAAATTGAGATGTAAAAATATCAGTGTACCCATTTTAATGTCCAACATCCCCTACTGGGGGGAAAAAATGCACTGGATCCAACCGCTCTCATTGTGGAGTGTGCTACCCCTCCTAGCCCATAGAGGGCAACACCACCAACCCCCCAACCCCCCCCTTCCTCACACACATACCAGACATTTGATGCCAGGGACTCGACACAACAGGGAAGCACAGACAGAAAACGAGGACACGGTGGATGGGGAAAAAAAGGTCAGACTTTTAATAATGGATTGATCGCATGGAACAGCTGTAAAGGGACTGTGGGGGTGGTGAGGCGGGGGAGGAGGCCTGCCGATGGGGGTGGAGAGGGGGGGCATTACCGGGCGAGGTCTTCTCTAGCTGGTACCAGCGGAAGAAGGCCCTCTTCTTCTGCTCGCTGAGGTCCGAGCCCTGCTGCAGCAGCCAGTGGGAGATGCGGCTCTGGCTGATCCCTGTGAGAGAAGCACCGCACAACTCAGAGGACTGGAGGAATCAAGCCAGGGTCAAATAAGTAAGCGTTTCGGATTCAATTGCTTTTATGTGCTCGATTGACCTACTTATTGAAATAAGTGAATGTGGTACAAAATATGAGGCTGAACATGTCAAATGCAAATCATCTGCGATTGCAGCCACATTCATGTGTGAACCCCACAATAATAATAATGTTGACCTGGGGGTCATAAAATCATAGACATTGAGAGCCAAGAACAGCTGGTATTCCACCCCTTTACCAGGGCAGGATTTGGATTCAAGGGCCAGATTTGAGGATCCCTGGTAGACATTTTGGGTTCTACCCAAAAAAAAAGAAAAAAGGTTGTCACAAGCCTTTTCTTTTCACACCACATATTACAGCTAAGCCTTGCATAGAGGAAAGTTGGAAGAAGACTTCCACACATAGCTTTTGTGCCCAATCAACCAGCTGTGGTGGCTAGAGAGCAATGAAATGCAGACGACAAACTGACCAAACCCTCCCATATGCCGTACTTCAGGAGCTACTGGAGATCATGGTGCCATAATCAAATGAGCTACCCAGCAGTCCATAAACAGCAACATTCATGATTGTTGGTGCCAGACGGGCTGGTTTGAGCATCACTGTAACTGCTGATCTCCTGGGATTTTCACACACAACAGTCTCTAGAGTCTGTAGTTTACTCTAGCGCAGTTTGTAAAAAACCAAAAACATCCAGTAGCGGAGGTTCTGTGCACGGAAAAGCCTTGTTCATGAGAGAGTCAACAGAGAATGGCCAGACTGATTCAAGAATGTCATCTCAGAATGTACACCACGCCGAAACTTCAGACAGATGGGCTACAACAACAGAAGACCCGGTAAGGTTCCACTTCTGTCAGCCAAGAACAGAAAGCTGAGGCTGCAGTGGGCACAGCCTCACCAAGACAGTTGAAGACCGGAAAAACATATCCTGGTCTGATGAATCTCGATTTCTGTTGAGGCATACAGATGGTAGGGTCAGAATTTGGTGCCAACAGCATGAATCCATGGGCCCAACCTGCCTTGTGTCAACAGTCCAGGCTGGAGGTGGTGGTCTAATGGTGTAGTGAATGTTTTCTTGGCACACTTTGGGCCCGTTAATACCAATCAATCATCGCTTGAATGCCACAGCCTATTTGAGTATTGTTGCTGACCATGTGCATCTCTTCATGGCCACAATGCACCCATCTTCTAATGGCTACTTCTAGCATGATAATGCATCATGTCACAAAGCAAAAGTTGTCTAAAACTGGTTTCATGAACCTGAGTTAAATCAGTGGCCTTCCCAGTCACTGGATCTGAATCCAATAGAACACCTTTGGGATGTGGTAGAACGGTAGATCCAGAGCATGAATGAGCAGCTGACAAATCTGCAGAAATTGCATGATGCAATCATGTCAACATAGAACAGAATCTCAAAGGAATGTTTAAAATTTTGTGGAATCCATGCCACAAAGAATTGAGAGAAAGAGAGGCCCTACACAGTATTACTATAGTGTTCCTAATAAAGTGCTCAGTGAGTGTACATACTGTACTAAATGGTTAGTTGCTATTCTATAGATCCATGAAATAAAAATATGAAAGACAACATTAATGCTCAAGCTCAGAGAAGCATAGAAAGGTATTTGAATCCAGAACAATTACCTACAATGAGGTCCATAAATATTTGGACAGTGATACAATTTCTGCTCTTTTGGAAATTAAACTATGAATATGCGATTCAAATGCAGACTGTCACCTTTGATTTGACGGTATTAACATCATTATTGTGTGATTAGCCTAGGAATTGCATCCCTTTTTATACATAGGGGACCAAAAGTAATTGGACAGTTGGCTTCTCAGCTATTTCGTATTAGACAGTGTATTCAATCGTTTGTTTACCTGTGACCTGGGCGACCACAGCCTGGGAAATCCGCCGGTTGGCCAGGAAGGCTTTGATTTCCTCCTTGATGAGGTTACTGTCCCTCCTGCAGATACGGAAAGGAGGGGTGAGAGAGTAAAGGGCTGAGAGTGTTATGCATCCCGTCCTTTTTCGAACATCTGGCTCGCATTAATATCGAACAGTGACTTCACACCCCTCACAGCCCCAGCTGTTGCCAGCTGTTACCGAAGAGGGTTCATTCTCACACTTCAAGCCCACTGACCTCATGAGCTCCTCCACCTTGTCATCGATCTCCATCTCCTCCTCCGCCACGTCGTAAGCGTAGGTCCGGGTGGGGATGACGACGGCCGCTGAGCTGCCGCCGGGGAAGCGGGGCGGGGACAGCTTCCCGTTGGGAACGGCCAGCAGGGCGTCGCGCCCGTTCTGGGCGGGCGGGGCCGGGGGTCCGGGCGGGGAGGCGTCGTAGCCGTTAGTGGGCGAGGGGGAGAGGCTGCTCCGGTACTGTGTTTGGGTGGCGGTGGTGGCGGTGGAGGACGAAGCCACCGCGTTGTTGGCGGAGAAGGTGGAGGTGGAGGCGGTGTTGGCGCCGGGCGCGCCCGGGCCCCCAGGGGCCCTGGGGCCCGCGTAGACGGCGCGGTGGCCGAACTTCTCCCCATGCTCGCGGTCCAGCCGCTCCAGGGTGTCGAGCGCGTGCAGGATCTCCCGCTTGGTCATGCCGGTGTGGCGGAGCCTCTGCAGCAGGTCGATCTGTTCGATGGTGAAACGCGGCTCGTCTGTGTAGTGGGACATTCTGCCGGACAGGAAGAGGAGGAGAGTGAGGAACGGTATAAAATGTAGGGAGGATAAAATGAAAAAATCAATGAAGAAAAAATGTGGAAAAAATGTAAATTCTATTGATGGATGGTGGAGGCATTGGCAGCACAAAGAAATGCCAAAGGCACAATCCATAGAGATAGGAGACCAGAAGCCTGTATTTTGTGAAAGTAACATATACCATATAGCTAATGTGAATCGAGGCTTCTACCAGAGTGAAACACACTGATGAATACACTTGGTACAAATGGCTATTTATGAAACGTAAACGCCGTGGTAGACGCTGTTTTCAGTGAAGTGCAACTTTTTCTCATCTAGACTGTAGTTTCAATATTGACATCACGTCCCACAAACTCAAACAAGTGCACCTATTCTCTTCACAAGTAGCTACATCCATTTTTGGTTTGAGTGCATTTGAAAATTCTATTTTTTCTTGCCTAGTGCAGGATAAGAAAAAATGACGTGTAGTTTAAAAATAATACAGGGTTGAAATAACATTTTAACACACAACAAACATAATAATTCACCATCGATCATTGCACTACATACAAACCAGACAATAAAATGCATGTTCTTAACCTCTACTACTGCTGAATCAAAGTGTTTTTGTACTATTTGCTGGCTAGTTATACACATTCATATTCAGGGGCGTGGTTGATGGTGGCGCACATCCTGCATAGCAACATGGACAGCTGGAAACGTCCTTGAATAAGGAAGAGGACAGAAGGGCCGCAGGAGCTGGCCATCTGGTTTGTTCAACAAACATCTGTGGAGTCACCTTGATATCTGACAGTTTAGACACAAAACACAGTCTCCATTTCTACATTTAGCCTGCACTACACTGCTTACAACAAATGGAGGAAAAGCGCTGTGCTGGAAAAGTGATGGTGTGGGAATTATGGAGAAGAGGGAACTTGCTACTTCATTCTGAAAAAGTTTAAGAAATAAATGAAGACCAAAGTGGAAATATGAGCCTCCATAACAATGCGGCAAGAAAAATGTGCCTGCTGACATCTAGCTAAACGATTACACTCGACATATTTGTCATAAAGAGCTACGGCCTGCCGGTTCTTGCAGCCAAAAATGCACACAGGCATTCCAGAGACTACGTATTACGCATTTATCTCTGAAGATGCTTTTCCAATGTCATATTTCATGTCTAGGGCCTGGCCACCTCTGGTTTAACAACATTCACATATCAGTGGACCACGCCCCATCAGGGATAGGGAACATTCACATATTTTAACTAGCTATTTTGCTAGCTTTATACAAGTACACATGTCCCTGCAACCAAGAAAACAATTGCCCCACTGCTTCTTGACATTCATGCTGAACCTCTTCGATTTGCCACCGATCTTTCACGACTGCTCTACTCAAATTACATTTAATTGCGTTTCAGTTAGCAGCAAACAAAGTTACACACAGTTAGCATTCAAGTGTAGCTCGTTACGCTCATTTGAAGTGTGGGCAAATGGGCTCGTTTGAAGAACTTGAGAGTATAATGTCGGGTAATCAGCTTCATCAACCTGAGTGAATGAATGCTCTCTTAAGAGGGAAAGCACCATTCATGCACACCATTAAACACCAAAATGGCTCTACTCTCGAACTGCAGACCTAAGAAGCAGGGTAGCAGAAAGAATAAACACCCGCAGCTGAGAGAATGGCAATTCTGCTGGGTGGTATAAACAGTACACGGGTAGAAAGACATGCCACGATATGAACTTGGCTGTATAGTCTATAGTGAATTTGGGGATTTTGAGGGATACATTACAGTGTCATTGCACTGTAATGTATCCCTTGACAATAAGGACTGCTCGCTGGCCATGGGCTACTATGATATTGGTTCAGGCCAGTTGAATGATTTACCACTTGGCCAATCAAGTACAGTACTTACTCTGGTCGAAGAGATAAGGGTACCACTGATAATGGTAACACTGTGAGATTAACAGAAAGCACTTTATTTGAATGAAAAGTTGAAAACGAAATGTCACGGTCTAGCAAGCTTGGTCAACATGAGTAAATGAAAATGGAAATTTCTCCTTGGGTTTAAAAAAAAGATATATATATATTATTAGCCTCTGTGGCAAAAATGCTTTGTTTTCAGAATGGCAAAACATTATTGGTATCTTATTTCATCACGCCGTTTCATCCTGCTTCTGTTACGAGTGTCACAATAAATGTATGAGCGGCACAGATTCATTGCCTTACTATTGTGAGCTGGCATATGATATTATGGCAATTGTTATTTTCATAAGAAAACAATGAATTGGTGTAACGAATATTTGTGCATTGTCAGACAGGGGTGCCAATAATTCTGGAGGCCACTATATTTACCATCCAAAATATATACAAATATACATTTTAGGCCATACTGCACAGCTCTAATTGGTAATATATACTCACTGAGCACTTTATTAGGAACACTAATACTAATACTGGGTAGGGCCACACCCTTTGCTCTCAAAACAGCCTCAATCCTTTGTTGCAAGGATTCCACAAAATTTTGAAAACATTCCTTTGAGATTCTGATCTATGTTGACATGATTGCATCACACAATTTCTGCAGATTTGTCAGCTGCACATTCACGCTGCAAATCTCCCGTCCAACCACATCCCAAAGCTGTTTTATTGGTTCACATCCGGTGACTGGGAAGGGCACTGAAGAACATTGAACTGCTTGAGATGACTTTTTCTTTGTGACATGGGGCATTATCATGCTGGAAGTAGCCATTAGGAAATTGTGGCCATGCAGGGATGCACATGGTCAGCAGCAATACTCAAATAGGCTGTGGCATTAAACAATGATTGATTGGTATTAACAGGCAGGTTGGGTCCATGATGTTGCCGCCAAATTCGTGAGATTCATCAGACCAGGCTACGCATTTCCAGTCTTCCAGTCTGTGCCCACTGCAGCCCCCGCTTTCTGTTCTTGGCAGCTGACAGAAGTGGAACCCAATGAGGTCTTCTGCTGTTGTAGCTCATTTGCCTCAAGGTTCTGAGTAAACTCTAGACCAGGGGTGCACAACTCCGGTCCTTGAGGCCGATCTGCGCACTGGTTCCTGTTCCAACCAATTGCCTTGCCTTTAATTTGCTGACAGCTCTAAAAATTTACCTGGTTCAAGCCTGTACTTGAGCACGGTAAAATCATTAGGATACACTTGCTGTCTGTAGCTGTAGCTGGTACTCATACACGTCTGATGAGATAGATATTTAATTGAATCAATCATAAGACCAGAAGATGTCACAAAATCCTGAAATGGATCGGCCCTTGTTGTGCACCCCTGCTCGAGAGACTGCTATGTGTGAAAAACTCAAACCAGGGGGTGTCTCGGTGGTGCAGCCTGTAGAGCACTGACCGCATGCTCATTGCGAGCCGCGACGTCGGCGGTTCGAATCCGACCGTCCGACATTTGTCGCATGTCTTCCCCTCTCTCTCGCTCCCATTCTTCCTGTCTCTCTATACTATATACTGTCCAATAAAGCTGAAAAAATATCTTAAAAAAAAAAAAAAAAGAACTCAAACCAGCCTGCCTGGCACCAACACTCATGCCACGGTCAAAATCACAGAGCACATTTTCTCCCCATTCTGAAGGTTGATGTGAATATTAACTGAAGCTCCTGACCCAAATCTATGTGATTTTGTGCACTGAACTGCTGCCACACGACTGGATGATTAGATAACAGCATGAATAAGTAGGTGTACAGGTGTTCCTAATAAAGTTCACAGTGAGTGTATATTGGTTTGCCTATTTTACTTTTGGGGTCCCAAGTCTCAACTGTAGGCCCATCCTCTCCTCTCATTGCACACGTCTGGGCAGGCTACTACAGACTAGCATGCGTTCAGTCATGAATGTGGGCAGCAAGTCAAACATCTCGTTTAACAGTGCCCACATTTTCTTTGCATGAATAGCATGAAATTATTTGGTTGTCCAAAGCAAATAAGTTATATGCCAAATAACTTTGGCTTAAAATGTATTTTGTCACATTAATTGTGGGGTTTTTGACAAGCATTACGATAGGGTCAGAAGTACACCAGTTAGTTATTAGTGTACACAAAGTTTGTTAATGCGGCTTGAGGTCATCTGTGCAAATTCCCAGCCGATGTTGGTGCACAACCGGTGTTGGTGGACAACCGGGGTTGGGAGGACAGCCTGTGTTGGAGGACAGCCTGTGTTGGAGGACAGCCTGTGTTGGAGGATAACCTATGCTGAAGCTAAACCTGTGCCGAAGGATAAACAGTGCTGGAGGGAGATGTCATCGTTGACCTTACTGGGCAACTATGGTCCAACTTACTAGGGTCCATTGACATGGACTGAGCCTGTTCAGGGCCATAATGTAAACCCCTACAGCTAATTCCAGTATGAATACAGAACGGATAAAATCCTTCTAAAAATCGGATTCCTTTCCATTTTTCCAGTGTTCCTCAAGGTCATGCAATGAAACAGGAAGCCTGTGGGAATTTCTCATTCCGTGAAATCGCAATTAACACGCATTTTTCAGTGCGCTGACTTCCTACTGCAATGGGTGTAACCGCTCTTGCCGCTGCAGGTTTTCAGCATCAGCGTTTCATATCTGGCACTTAACTGATCAATTAAAGCGGCTAATGAGGGACGATTACCTCGCCTCACCTGGGCCTGTACGTGACGCTCATTTTGAGGCGTAAGCAAAAAAAAAAAAGCGGATCGACTGAGGCTCCCAAGGGCGAATGCGGACGCCGCTGCACTATACTAATCACTGTAGAGAAACGGAGCCAGAATGGAGAGGGGCTGAGCGCTGGCCCAGATCAAGGTACATATGGAAGCAGTGTAAACTTAGCCTGGGCTACGCTAACTTTTAACAGATGTAAACAGTTACAGTTTTAACTTGGGTGGTGTAAACACCCGATTCTGTGGGGCCGATTTTATCCCCCTCCCTGCCACAGCGGTGTGGCACAATTAGGTGGACAGTTGGGGGGAGAAATCTTTAGACAGGAGAATGCAGAATGAAACAGAGAGAGAGATGTGGGAGAAAGAAAATGAGAGAGGGAGCAAGAGAGGACAGCCCCTTTAAATCACACACACACCACACACACACCACACACACACCACACACACACACACACACACACACACACACACACACACACACACACACACACACACACACACACACACACACACACACACACACACACACACACACACACACACACACACAAAGGTTCTTCAAGGCACAATTTCAATGGGACTTTAAATAACCTTTATAATATTAAAACACATTCTTCCAGCACAGCAAACACCACCAGTCATTATTTAGTAAGACAAAAGTGACATCTCGCTCCAATACACACTTCCACGGGTCCGCTTGAGTATAAACATCCCGTAAGTGCATTCTGCTTCGGAGCCAGATGTGCACAATACGAGTATGATGTGTATAGAAGCAGGCTCTTTGCCCTAGAGCTAACATCAATCTCCTCCACTGCTTTTTCTCGGTTCCCACGCTAGGCTACGCATCATAACCTTTGTTGTGGAAAAGCAATCGCCAGGTCGAAGAGGCGATTCTTTGACAAATACGCCGTTTTACTCGAACAGCCCCTGGGGAACTAGGCAAGTTCGTCGAACATGCGATTAAAGCAGTTATAAGCACCTCCTAAGGGGGAATCTTCTTCGCAGCGGAAAATTACAGAGCACTGACCTTCAGAACAGGAGAAAAGAAACAAGACAAGTTTTCCTTATCTCATTACTAGTAGCGTGAGAATTATAATTTCCTTATCAAGTGAGTAGGCAGCTCCTCATCTCGCAAAAACTCACCCCGAGCGGATGAAAGCTCACGTCTTTGTCGGTTATTGTTTTTGCAGCAGGCCAAAGGACCTTGACATATTAACATTATCCTTCACTTTGCATAAGCAGGAATTCAGCCCTCATTGTTACATCTGTAACCCATGACAATAATTCCATCAATTTCATCTTGCATATCTTTATCGTGAAAACTTATTTCCATCATGGTGAGAATTGGAAAAACCAAGGGAGGGCTGCCCGGTGGTTCAACCTGTTTAGGCACTATTCTAGCGAGCGAACGGGGTTTCCCACGGTCTGGCGTTGAATCTGGTCCGTTCCAGCAGTGACTCTGGCCAGCAGCCAAGGGATGGGAGGGTTTCAGTCTGTCAGTATGACAGCGTCTCGCTGCACACCCTCAATCAGGCACCTGGTCGACCAGACCGCCCAAGCTTGCCTGTGGAGCTGCACATGAATCACCCACAGAAGGTTCTTCAACGCACCACTCCAATGGGAGTTATTAATAATATTACAACACTTTCTTTCACCACAGAAAACACCACCAGCCATTATTTAGTAATATTAAAGTGGTATCTCGCTCTAATACACACTTGAGTATAAACATCCCGTAAATGTATTCTTCTTCAAAGCCAGATGTGCAGAGTACAATGTGTATAGAGGCAGGCTCTTTCAGTGTGCCAGGACAGTCTCACTGCACACCCGCAGTCAAGTACCGGGTCAACCAACCAGGCCTTTCCCAAAGTTAAGAAGTGAAGTTTATTCTTTAGTTGAAGAATATGAAGTTTGCCAAGTTATGAAGTGTGTTCCTAGGAAGATGCATCTGTGTGAGCTGTGGCAGGGTAGGAAATGGTGGCTGATGTCACACGCTTCAGAGTAGGGCTGCACAATATATCATATGTTTATCGTTATGGAGATATGAGCATTGGAGATAAACACATCGCAAATGACTGCTTGAACTGTGATGAATAGTATATATTTTAATTATGTTCTGTTAAATTGATGGACTGTTCATGTGCAATTTGTTCTATTAAAGCATGTTGGAAATTATTATTTTTTTTATTCAGTGGAGGAGTTCAATGAGAGCAAGGAGTTAATTTTTTTATATTATGTCCATGGAATAATTTGTTTCAAAATAGCACACATCACTCACTGGCTACTTTTCTCACCTGGCTGGTGAGAAAAGTATATGGGGAACCACTGGGAGGGCACTTGCTCGTTTGTGATCAGCCTAATTCAGAGGAGGTTGGGATGAGTGTTAGACCGAAAGCGAATGAGCATTCCGATTTTGGGAGAAAAGGGGAAAACATTAATATTTTTTTAAATATTTCTGCAGAAGATGGATGCAGAGGTGATTCTTTGTTCTCGAAATGTGGGAAAACAAAACTTTTTTCCTTCTTTTCTTTTTTACGAGTCTTCACCATCTACATTCAGGAACTTCACCAACATTTGATGGGTCTGCAAAATTCTTTGCTTTTGAGGCCAAAATCAATTTCGCTTCAAATGTGCTTAGAAAGCAAGCCAAAAAATTGAACCGTTATGACGTAAAGCTCCTCCTCGCCCCACAAACAAACCTAAGACCGAATAGGATCCAGACCATTTTGCTCATGGAAAAGCACCTTAGCAGTAGATCGGAGCTTTACAGGTGCTGTAGCTAAGACGGGTGCATTGTTGAGACGCTGTGAAATGCACTCAACCATAATCACTGCATTTAGGCTAAACACTCTGATCAGCTGCTCAGTCCAGCAGCATATTAAGGCTTGCTGCACCAATGTTAGCCTACCTTCAATCTTCAATAAAGCCACATCTCCACATCTACATACAGACTGCAGTAGATTGCTGGTTGCTGAGGGACAGATATTTTGATGATGTAAGATTAGCGAATTACCCAAAGTGTTAAAGGCCCACACGCATCAGATAATTAGGCAAAAACATAAGCCACGTCACGTGGGAAATCATTTTACAAACAACTCTGAAAGATAGCAGTTAGACCAAAAAATATGCATACCTCTACCAAGATTGAAATTGTTTTACTTGCATCAGTACGGAACACAAAACAGAAGCTCCAGGATGATATGAAATGCATAAAAATTTGATTCAGCCCTCCATCCTCAACAGTAAAATAAAATTATTTGTTCCTTCTCACATTTGACTGTCCGTAATTGTTTCATCTCTTCTTTAAATGACATTTTACTTCTAGAAATAATCTGCTCTAAATATTTTTTTCAATAATTAAATAAAACCTTTACAAATGTAATGTGCAGTATCTGGTATGTAGGTCATCCGTGCAGGAAGTGCATCCTAAACTGATTACAGCAACAGGATTTGGCAAGTGCATTAAATAATGGCATTGAGCTTTTCCTGAAAGCAGTAGTAGGACTGAACATGCACCTGATTAACCTCAGAAACACTACAACCTGGACAGTATTTCTGTTCTGAAAGGTACAAGAGACTGGCTCTCCTCTCCCGGCATGGCGCCTCCACCCAGTGGTAATGCCGGTGAGAACTGGCCCTACAGTGGTCAAACAAACTACCCAAAGTGGCCAGGACAGCAGAATCGCTGGCCATCTTCCTTCGCAGACCGAAGAACCAGAGTCTTCGGATCGCATCTCCATTTTCCTCCCAACCTTTACTTGTGACAATGTAGCCCTCCCTGCTTTTTCACCAATTTAAACAGGTTAAGGTACTTTGTGGTTTTAGGCAATATTTTCATGTATTTTTAATCTTCTCATGATTTGTTATGGATGTTCTCTGAATGCATTTATAATTTGTACTTTGATTATTGGTCAGTATGCCTAACCACTGGTGATGTTGCATCTTTACACGCTGTTCTGGGACTGGCACTAGCCAGGTTTGCCACAAATATTTATACTAATCATGTGAATGCACTTCTGCTTTCAGTCCAGAGTCTGCTATATAGGCTACATGTGATGCAATGACAGTTCATAAACAATAAAAAAAAGAGAAAAGGGTAGAAATCTTAAACTCTGTCAAGATTATTTTAGCAACTTGACAATAAAATATTATATATTATACTAACAATTACTATGGAGTTTGTGGATAGTGTTACTGGACTATGAAACAAATACATGCTGTGCTACAAAGCTACATGTTTGGGATTCATTTCATAAATGATATCCCATCGTCGGAAATTACTGGGACAAACTATTCATTTTCATCCACTTAAAAAGGCATACAAAATATTAATTTTGTTGAAGGAAGAAACAAATCGTATCAATTCCCTGACAACTGAAGAGGGACTACACGCATTAGCTTGTAAAGATTCATTAACTGCACCTAAACAGAGAACAATCGCTACAATACAGCTTCAATAACAGGAGAGCTCACTCGAGTGGAAGAACTCTTCTGCATGCATATTAAGTCAAATAAATTTAAATGAAGGGTGCAAACAAATGATAAATAAATGATGAACTGATGGCTTTCCCTGTTGTCTTCTATCCCAGCAACATAAATACATGTTCAGTTCAAGATATTTTCAAATAGGCCTGTAGTATTTCACTTACAAAATCCATAAAATGTTTATTGTGATTACGCAACTAAACTGACAAAAGCCATTTAAAAAGAGAGAAAAATCATACTGTGGCATGTTTCTCCTGGTAACTTTGATTTGACCTACTTACCTGGCTCTTTGTAATAGCAGCAGTCAATTAGGTAATTAGCATATGAAATAAATGTCTGGGGGATAGGAAATGGCTGGTCTAGCAGCACTGCCATTATTGCTGCTCTCAGTTCAAACACTAACATTAGTTTCTTTAATAGCCTTCTTTGCAAACCAGACGAGGACTCCTGGCAAATCAGAATACAGTTTTACTGAAGGTGCATGAAGAAGCAACGAGACCTGTCTATTAACAGCAATTTGTGTCCGTTTGCAGCATTTAAATCTGTTCTTTATCTCCCCCACTTATCACAGGTTGTGATTAAACTGTTTTGGTGTGTACTCCTTTCTATAGGGGAGCATTACTGTGTAAAAAATGCTATTATGAACAGAGTGAAAGCATCAGCAATATAGCCTACCACCTGAGGTCACTTATAGCCTTTGGAATTTACCTCAATGTTCCGTTCCATGTTCCTTCAGAATTATTATGAGTATTATTAGTCAGCATAAACTCAGCTTTATTTCGAAATGCTCAAAACTGGCCGATTCACAACCAATACAATTCAGGCATTACTTTCATATGTTACTACCAATATAAGCACAAAAACTAGGCCATGCAAAAAGTCCTGTATGCAATGGAGGTTCTGTGATGTCAAAACAAGTTAACATACGTTCATATAGGCGTACAGGAATTTATACGTCGATCCACGTGTAATCAAATGCAGTCCATTGTCATGGCAAAGACAAATCCTTGAAAGGGAAGGGTGCGGAGTTGCAAAACCTACAGAACTACAGAAAATCGCAACTAAACTATTAGCCTAGCAGGTAGGCATCAGCAATTCCGCTTACGTTACATCAAGAGGAATCTAATTATATCCGTTCTCAAAGCAATGCAAGAAAAATTAGTCTTTGGATAAAAGTATAATTTCCTAGAACTAACTTTTGCACAACCCTCATAGAAAATCAATTATTCTGTAAGTGTAACTCGATAAACTCCGATCCCCTTGCAAATAAAGCCACCCAGTATTGGCTAAAGCCAAGGGTGAGCTAATGTCACATCAAGTTAACTGTTACCTATGACAATGTTATCTAGACGACGCCCTCTTGTGCCAATGTGATGGACAAATAAACAGGCAAGCATTAAAAGCTAGCTAGCAATCACTGCGCTACAACATGCCACTGTAAACACTGCTAGCATCTAGCCCATAGAAACAACTCAGGTTAAATCAATGAAAGTCAATTCCAAAACGTATCAATGCATCATGTAGTAGCACATTTTAGCAACATTATTACAAAATGTGTGTCGCGTCGGATGTAGGCAACTAATGAGCTATGCGAGTTAAACATGGCCATACCTTCTCGTTGCCACTAGCCATTACACCAGAAGCAACGGTACACATCATGCATCTGACGCACTGCTAGGTGCTAGCTACTAGTATGAGCTAACTTGAAAGCTAACTAGCTAGAAAGCTAACGACACGGTCTCCTTGCACTTTTTGTTAATCTAACGTTACAGCAGTTAAACTGTCGAATGAAGCCTAGTTAACGTACTTGGATACATACTCAAATCGTGAAAACGCATAGTAAGCAGGATAGCTAGCTATTTATAATGGATTGCAATGTATCGTCCAAGACATCTGATAATTGCTGGCTAGCAAGCTCGCTAGTTTTGCTAGCAAACTGTAGCTAACGTTAGCAAATGCTAGACAGACATTGGAATGTCGAAGCTGCCATCCAGCTAGCTATACAAAGACTTACCTTGATCTGTGAATCAAGGGCCTCCGCCGGCCAGACCATTAACAGGATAATATATTCGTCCTAAATTAATATCATTTAACGTAACAGGCGACGTTACTAACTATGCATAAAAAAATGTGTGCAAAGCCGCACAACCTTCTTTTTTCCCTTATTTTGATTTCAAATCGAGGCGAGACTCTCTTGCCTTTGTCTGTTTTACAGCAGCCATATTGACATTATCAGAAAACGGCTCACGGTTTTGTGGGAATCGTAGTTCAATGACACTGGGAGGGCGTGTTTTTTCATTCCATATGCGTTTCAACATGCAAGGACACCAACTATTTACATCTGTAAAACGTATAATATGTACAACCTAATCATTCATATACACTTTTAACATACATCTGGGACTGAAATGGTTTATATAACGAACCCGAAGTATTAAAAGTACAAAGTTAGGTCACATTAGTTTAATTATTAAACGTATGGGTTACATTAGTTTACACTAAATTAACAAGATTCCAAACCAAGGCACACTACCAGTTAAGCCAGTGGTTCCTAAACCTTAGGAGCCCAGTATTCAAATATGACATGAGAATGTTTTTTCATGTATGATGCTTTGATGATTAATTTAATGCTGCCTTACTGGGTACTAGATCATGGATGCACCTAACAGCAACAAACAAGCTTCCTGAGACAGTTTGTATTTGGCATGTAAGAAAACACTTGTGTTTCATTGCTGTGAAATGTCTAGATGGAAGGGAAATCAAGGATCTGGGCCAAATGAAACATTCAATGAGGACTATTTTTAAAAAGATAACAAAAAGGGATGGCATGTACATGAGCATCTTATAAGTAATTAGCAAAAACAGAAGAATAAATGTCAGTAAAAATACTACAGTATGTATGCAGACCAATTATGTCTCACTGGGAGTGGACACTTTACACAAAACACAACTCTATAGTAAATGTAGCCAATTGTGGATCCCGCGCAGTGCTCTCCTGGCTGGAGTGTGGAATGCCCCATTGTAGAGCCAGTAGGAGAGGGAAAGTAGGAGGTAGGGCAGCCCCAGGTTGAGCTGGGATAGCAGAGCCAATAGGAGGAGCCACAGCACCGCTTCCAGCAGCATCATTGCTTTCTGTGCTGGAGAAATTGAGCCTAGCCAGCGCCCAAAGGCACTGTCCCTTACCCAGCGGCCAAAATCACAGTGCCACTTGGGCCAATGCTGCGGAGTGACAGACAGAAGCAGACAATGGCTTTAAGGACTACAAACCTGTATCTCACTACCGCAGTGTATAACACAAGTCATATGTAGCTACTGCTTCAAACCAGAAAGTAATTTCAGACTTATTCAATGACACTTCTTCACACTTACTGATATTATATTACAAGTCATTTGGCTGACGCTTTTATCCAAAGCGACCTACAGTTGATTAGACTAAGCAGGAGACAATCCTCCCCTGGAGCAATGCAGGGTTAAGGGCCAACGGCTGTGTGGATCTTATTGTGGCTACACTGAGGATCGAACCACCAACCTTGCAGGTCCCAGTCATGCACCTTAACCACTACGCTACAGGCCACCCTACTTGGCTTAATATGCTGCAATGTGTAGCACTTTAATTTATTACCATGGCAGATATATTTGCAAGTCTTAGCTTTATCCTGGATACCATTGCTTACTCCACCAATCTGGTCTTTGGTTAGTCCAATGCCTTTGACTCACTACAGTTGACTGTTCCCAATTCAATTCAGTGAATTAATTTAAATTCCTTTAATGAATTGAAAAATTGCCAGAAGGTTCTATTAATTTTCGTGAATTTCATGAAATTACTAAATTGCAATGGAATTGTGCACATCTCGCTGTAACAGACTGATTTGTGTCAGTGGCCACAGAGGCTACTCACCAATCTCAAGCGCCATCTCTTCGAACGCTTCAGGCTTCTGTGCCTGTCAGTCACAAAGGGTCTAGTGCTGGGCCATTGGACCCCCACCCCTGGTCGATTCTCATTTGTTCTCCTAGCCTGGTCAGGGATAGCAGCACCCTGGCGGTTTGTCCTATGTGCGCTAAGCCTTTTCTCCATTTCCATGCATGACATGCTGCAGGGCACTTTTATCAATCTGTTATCACAACATTCACAAGGGACAGCATTTATTGAGGGCAGTTTTCAGTAATTCACTCATCCCTCAGTCAGTAAATAGAGCCTTTTTTCAGTCCATGATTACATTGCACCTCCCCATTAATCTACATATTGCCATGAATTTAACATAGACTAAGAATGACAGCAATGTTCCCACACTGTCATGTGATGCTTACAGGTCATTAAAAAAAATTATACTATATTTTTATACTGTTGGTTGATATACTGTTTTATACTGTTCTTCACAAAGCAATTGGAAGAAGAAATAAAATATGCTATTACTTTCACAAAAGTTGTTAAAATTAGTTACATGCAACAGCATTTGAGATAGTGAATCTACTATAATAGCCTACATTAGATTTGAAAGTGTGTAGTCTATCTGCTTTAGTTTGTGGGTATACATAAGGTGATCAGTGTATGAATTACAGTCCTAACACAGCTCCCATTTTAGGGCAGCAAGTGTGTTTTTATTTTATTTTTTATTTTTGAACTCTGGAACAGAGCATGGTGCAGCAAAATTCTATTTAGCTAGCCTACATATAGATAACCACTGTGTATTTATAATGCAGAATTGTGCTGCACATGTTACATAAAATTGATATGAGGGTATAGTATGGGACATCAGGTAATATGAAAAATAAGTATGTTTTGTTTATTTCTAAGTCTGAATAATTTCAATACAAACTGTTGTCACAGCCCTTGCCACAAAACCTTATTATAAAAAGAAAGAAATATAGTTTCTATGTGAGAAATAGTATCGATCTTTGTCTAGTGTCATTTCGGCCTATGAAAGGTCTGTCCCATTATGTCAATGAAAAAAAAATTAAGCAGAATGTAAAACGTTATCAGTGTTTTTCCTTCTAAGGAATTGAGAATATTTAGAAATGTATCGTGCTGCATTATATGCATTGCCGAGGCTGCGACTAATGGGCAATGACATAGGCTACTACCTGAATTCACCCTACAGTTTAAGTAACCTAGAAGCTAAATTAAATTAAGTTGCATTTTAAAAGAAAGGTGATGGTTTCATGAAATAAGTAGCTAGATTTTCTTTCATCTTTTTTTTTTTTAAGCCGGCTGATATGTCTCTCGTAAACCCAATGTTTTCCAAACACTTGGAAAATAATTTTCGAATTTGTCTATGTTGGTTTACTATATTAGGTCGACTACGTTTCTTCCATTTTACGAAAGCAGGTAATGTCACAGGGTAAAATTAGCCTACCTAACTAAGTCTTCAATTCGTAGGCTACATCAGATACTTACATTTTAAAGTTGGGGTCATTGTTTCACAATTTATGTTACCTTGTTGCAGAGAGCAACGGAAATGAATAGAAGGCCTCAAAGTTTGTACCAGGGGCAACTGCAACGGTTTTTACATACGAAATTCGAATTCGAAGTGCACATTTATGTAGCTACGTAAACCGTGGGCATCTGAAAACGTTTTGGCCTATTTTTTGGAATGGAATGATATTCTACGTACTGTTAATATCGACGAGTGCTCTATGGTGTGGACAAGGAAGGTCATCAAAGAAAGGCGAGCTAAAAATACAATCATTTGTAAGATGAAAATAATGGCCGAGAACAGGGGCTTAGCTAAGTTGTGTAGCATTGGCATCCCATAGACAGTAGGCCACCCCAGTATTTTTTTGTAGGTGCGATTTGATATAACTAATTATGATAGTCGATTGGTAATTATAATATCATCTTTACTTGGTTATATACGGACAAGCCGGACCAGTTGTTTTCCACCACTTTTCTCTCAATATAGTCGACTATAATACACATATTCCAGTGTACATATTACAATGATACACTGGCAACCTGTGTCAGTGTTCACTTCTTCTACCGAATACCTTGCTTGTCTACTTCTATTTGTTACTCCCCAGGCCACCTCTGGGCATGGGCCTTTTTTATTTATGTGCTGCATCCGAGAAGCATGTATCCAATACAATTAACTAATACGCTCCATGACCAATACTGAAGGAGGAGGAGGAGGGCAAGAGGAGACAAGAGGATTGGCTACGACACTGGTTTGCCGGAGATTAGCCTTGGTGGCTAACCATTCAAGTGGGTGGCCAGCGTGTGGTAACATTAATTAGCTACCTTTCTATGAGCTGGCTGGCCTTGATAGCATGGATGCTTATATCTTTGTGGTGTCGGCAGGGTTGAGAGTGGGGCGTAGACGGTTTGTGTGTGTGTAAACAACAGGAGCCAGAGGTGACTAATGATGACAGCATTGTTGTCCCAGAAGTCACTAATGATGACAGCAGTGTAGCCCCTGAGGTTGTGAATGATGACATAATCGTAGCCCTCGAACTTGAAGTAGCCATGCTGCTTGAGAACAGCACTGACAAAACCGAGGCTGAGAATAGATTTGAAATACAGGTGCAGGAAAATTGTAAAAAAAAAAATTTTTAAATCACATTTTCAAAAATGGTAAAAACGAGAGACGTTATCAGAGAAGTTCTATTTTTTTTTAACTACATTCAGAAGGTGCGCGGATGTCCGCGCTCAACCAGCGGAAAACGGAGGAGGATACATGCGTGTTCAGCGGTTATAGTTCCAACCGTCTAATTTATCTGGAAAATCTCGTTTAAATACCTCGTGTAAATAAGACAGCTTCTTATTAGAGTTGTTGTAAGGTGTATTTATTCACTTTGAAGGAGCTAGGCTACTGACTCCGATAGGCTTCAAGTCTTTATGCTAAGCCAACATAGTATGCTAACATGGGAATTGAGCCAGTGAATGCACAAAAATTTAAATTAAATACAAAGTCCGTGTAAGTCGGAAAAAGGCATATTTCCCAAAAAAATTGTTTTCCTTTAAGGAGGTCACAGTTGTGGCCCTTGAGCGGACCGTGATTGACAGTACATTGATGTGAATGTATGTGCGCACTGAGGACAGGGCCAACACTGAAGAGAACCAGAAGCGGACCTTGGTTTATTGTTTTGGACGAACATTCAACGTGTTCTGCTAATTAGGTTTTATTTAATTTTCATTTAATTTAATTAAAATCTCAGCAAGGATAAGGCAGTGAGACTGTACATGTTGCTGTCAGGTTTTAAATTCAATATACATTGAGAAATCTGTAAACTCTTCGAAGCTTTATTGATATTGAATATCAGCAAATAAATGTTCATCAGCAAATACACGTTTATCACCAATGTGCGACAAACACGCAGTATTTACAAAATAAAACTCCCATGAAGCATCTCTTGTGAAATCATTCTATTATTAATTTGGTACATGGTAGTTTGTCACTGCTGGTAATAACATAAAAACAAGCGCAAAAAAAACAAAACAAAAAAAAAGGGGTCCCATCCCACCTTATTGTATGTGTCTGAGAAAAGAAACCCAAACAACCTGTTCACCCCAGACAGTCCTTACAGAGTACACAGTTCACCAGCCTGCCTTTTGGAGAAACCAACTTGGAACACGCATCACAAAAGAAGGATCACATGATACGCACATACAAAGTCACTTCCCGTCTAGTCCTTCCAGTCTTCTGCCTCTGAACATTTATTTGTACTGTACTGTGCCCCCTTGGAAACCCCCCATTTCAGCTTTGGCGCAACCTCTCATGCTGACAGATGTTGGTACAGCATCTGACGTGGTCGTACACAACCAACCTGTTCTCCGTGGTCTTTGCTCGACAGAGACAGTCTGTGGTTGTGAGATAAGCAAAGAGATGGTACAGGGTGGCAGCGGTGGGGTGGTCAGAGGGTCCCGGTGTGGACAGTTTGACACCGTGTGCAGAGGCAGTCAGGAGACTTGGCGGTATAACGACGGCATCGCGGGCAGCGTTCGAGGGAGGAGGGGAAGGCTGCCACGCTATAGGTGCTCTCCTCACGGATTACACCGCCTGTCAGAGAGAAAAGAGGAACCGGTTAACGGCCTTTGGCTGTGTTTAGCCTCACCTGCACGTCACTAAGCCACGGTTGGAAAGCTACAGTGTCTTGGCTACAAAATCTATGTGCCATTGATGTTCGTGAAAAGCTTGTTGGTATAATTTTTTTTTTTCCCAAAAAAGTAACAGTCCGTAATCAAATAATAGCATTATAAAATATCTCACAGATTAGTTGCTGTTTTACATGTGTCTGTATCAGGTAAAAACATTTCTGCACTTTTGTGTGCAGGGGAATTATGCCTTTTGATTTTGTTTGTTGCTTAGCAGCTGCCAGGAGACTTTTTATTGAATTGTCTGAGGACTGATGTACCTTTACAAAAGTTCTCATTTACCTGAAGAACAGTACCGATTATCACAGTGTTTGTTGATAATTTGCACATAATACTGAGAATGAATCACGTGGAGAGATTACTTTCCACTAGTTGGCACCACTGAGAACTGTTTGGGATTGTGTGTCCTTGAAACACATGGGTTTACAGATATGATGTTTGTACAGAGCATGTTTGTGAATGAGACTACATAAATTAACAACAAGCAGTGAACCTTGCAGGTCTATGTTGGAAAGGTAATTGCCTGTAATTATGACAATGAAGCTGCCCCTACGAATCACTTACCCTTCAGGTTGATGAGAAAGTTGCCCCTACTAATCGCTTACCCTCCAGGTTGATGAGAAAGTCACCCTGACTAATCACTCACTTTCCAGGTTGATAAGAAAGTTGTCCCTACTAATAACTCACTTTCCCGGTTGATAAGAAAGTTGCCCCTAGTAACCACTGACCCTCCAGGTTGATGAGAAAGTTGCCCCTACTAATCGCTTACCCTCTAGGTTGATGAGAAAGTCACCCTTTCTAACCACTCACTTTCCAGGTTGATAAGAAAGTTGTCCCTACTAATAACTCACTTTCCACGTTGATAAGAAAGTTGCCCCTAGTAACCACTGACCCTCCAGGTTGATGATAAAGTTGCTCCTACTAATCGCTTACCCTCCAGGTTGATGAGAAAGTTACCCCCACTAATCACTCACCCTCCAGGTTGATGAGAAACTTGCCACTGCTGATGATTGCGTCTGCGGGCAGGTCCCGGGGCATTGCACTGACCAGGGTGGTGCGTGACGCCATCATCAGCTCTGTCAGCTGGGAGCATGTAGAGGTGGGCTCCTCCTGCAAGGACTAGAAGAGGAAAATTACTTGTTGCTAACATGCTTAGTCCAATTAACAGGGTTCCCAACGTCACAATAGAGCCTAACTGACATGGGATTTTTTTTTTTAGATTGATACCGGATTACTGTTATGGTGGTCGATATAGTTCATTTTTCAGCTGAACTGAAAATACATTTTTCTGTATACACTCACGACGCACTTTATTAGGTAGACCTATACACCAGCTTGTCAATGCAATGTCTGTTTTTCAGACCAAATGTCAGAATGGGGAAGAAATATTACTTTGACATGATTGTTTGGTGCCAGACAGGGTGGTCAGAAACTGCAGATCTCCTGGGATTTTCATGCACAACAGTATATATAGAGTTCGCAGAGAATGGTGCGAAAAACAAAAAACATCCAGTGAGCAGTAGTTCTAGGGGCAAAAACGCTTGTTAATGAGAGAGGTCAGAGGAGAAGGGCCAGACTGGTCGAAGGTGACAGTAATGCAAATAACCATGCATTACAACAGTTGAATGTAGAAGAGCATCTCTGAACACAGAATGCGTTAAATCAACAAGTCAAAAAAGATGTCCAATAAATAAAAGTGCTAATTGAGTGTAGATGCACCAATTTGCACTGATATGACTATGCAAAAGTTTACACATTTTAATTTATTTATTAAAGCATATTAACATTGTCAACCAATTTAACATGGACCATCAATACAGAAAATTAGGGGCACAAGATAAAACAAGAAGCATCGCTTTTCTGCACTTGCACCTGCCAGGGAGCACCTATATTCTCACAGGTCGTGCAAAAAATTCTCTCAGCTCTGAATTCTTCTCACAAATGTAACACTTTGTATCTGTTTCTATTTTTAGAAATGCATTTCCTGTTGGCTATAAATACAGTGAGAGAAAATGAGCTGAGGTCCAACAGAAGCCTCACTATAATCTGCAATAAACAAGCAGAAAACGCTCTGAATCTGCCAGTGGGTGAATGAGCAAAACTGGCAGTGAACTTTGCCTTTAGGAGACTGCTTGTGACTCGGTTAAAGCCTAATTTACACTGCAGCAATGGTTTTGTCAAGTGTTGCGTGAAGAAATGACATATTTTAAACTGAAAAAACTTTGCTCGACCCTTCTTCTCATTGTTGCATGCCTAACGTCTATCTTGTTATGTCAGAGGGAACACAGCCAGAGGGAAAGC
This sequence comes from Conger conger, assembly GCF_963514075.1. Lineage (NCBI taxonomy): Eukaryota > Metazoa > Chordata > Actinopteri > Anguilliformes > Congridae > Conger > Conger conger. The sequence continues at coordinate 31,251,027 of NC_083760.1, read as the reverse complement.
TGAAATTCCTTGTCATAGATATTTTCTATCTTATATTTATATCGATTTGACTGGAGAGGATAGAGGAAAAACCAAGAGAAGAAATATATGAAAGTATTGTCATCTGTATGGTAAGATTATGAAGTGACTCAAATTCAAAAAGCTTTGGGACATTTCACATTGCATACCTGCATAACAATAACATTCTCTTCCAGGTATTCCCTCTTTTAATTTATGGGACAGACAGACAAGACAAAATCTACGACAAAAGTAAATGGTAAATGGCTGGCATTTATATAGCTCCTTTATCCAAAGCGCTGTACAATTGATGCTTCTCATTCTCACACACACCAACGGCGATTGGCTGCCATGCAAGGCACCAACCAGCTCTTCAGGAGGAATTGGGGGTCAGGTGTCTTGCTCAGGGACACTTCGACACACCCAGGGCGGGATCGAACCGGCAACCCAGTGGGCAGCGAAAAGCACTAGGAGTCATCCTAGGAGCACCCATGTCAGTGCATAAAAGGATATATACATTGGTCCTATACGCTGTAGTCGATATGTATTTGGACATATTTGCACAAAATTGTACGGGAATGGTTTGAGGAACATGACGAAGCGTTAAAGGTGTTATCCCCAGGTCTCAATCCTGTCCAATCCATGGTGGCTTCACCTCACAATTTACAATTACTTGTTGAACTGGCTTCAGGTATATTCATTTGTGTCGTTAGTGAATGCAGAAGAAAGCTGTTTATGTCGAGTCTTGATTCTAGACTTTGCAATTGCCTTTGGAGATTGATGTTGGGGTGTGAGACAACATGAGAAAGACAGCAGTGTTGATGCAAATTAAGCTGGCAAATTCAACTGGTGAACTCAATAATGTCAAAAGACCCGGTAGACCGAGCCCAATCAATCAAAAACACTCTCCTGGATGCAGGTGTAGATGTGTCCAAGTCTACCATAAGTAGAAGACTACAGGACTACAGAGGGGACACTAAGATGCAAACCACTGATAAGCCTGAAGAACAGAAAGGCGATATTACAGTTAGCTAAAAAGCACCTAAAAGAGCCCCAAGAGTTCTGGAACAAAGTCTTGTGGACAGAAGAGACAAAGGTTAACATGTACCAGAGTGATGGAAAGAGGAAAGTGTTGAGAAAAAAGGAAATGCCCATGATCATACCACCTCATCCTTGAAACATGGCGGAGGAGGTGTTATAAACTAAAAATGTGTCTGTGTCAGTGTCCAATGATGCTCAGTGTTGATTATCCAGTGTAGAGAACAGCCGGCCAGGGTAGAATTAGCAGTGAGAAAAAAAGAGTGGTACCTCCATGAGCTCGAAGAAGAGGCTGGGCTCGATGGCGATGGTGATCTCGTACTCGGTGGAGTTACGGCCCGGGATGGAGGAGAGGAAAGAGTCTCTAATGGTGCAGGCCCCCTCCACCGCTTCCTCCAGCCCGGGCTTCTTCCACACCGAGCTGCTTTTAATCCAGCCACTGCGGAACAGAGACTCCCCTTCTGGGGAACAAAAAACAGGCAAACGCACAGTCATTACATAACACTCAGACCTCAGTAATGATATATTTTAAAGCTGTTTCTACACCTAGTTTGTTGGAAAATCTGAAAAAAATGGTTCTGGATTTGTTCCGAAGACGATCAATCGGGTAAATGTCCTCTGTTTATCGGTCATGATATGGACCAAGAAAGGCTGGGCACCATTAGAAGGGGTGGACACCGATGATTAGATCGAAACTCCTCTGGCTCAAATTCTGACTAAATAGCATAAATGTATCTGCGTATCAATGAGTTGTCTCCAATTGTAATCACCAGCCCATATTTCTAGAAAGCACTCAATCTCCACTTCCTTCCAAGTACACCCATAAGCGTGGGCGGTTTGCTCTAGTTTGTCGCAGATAAAATGGAGCTTTGTGTGCTTTCCTCACATTTACAATATTCACCTTGCCCACAATTCACAGCCTACATTTCCTGCAATAATGTTACAGCGATGACGTCTTTTTGTAGGCCAACCAAACAGTTTCTTCCGCCATGGGTTCCCTCAGTACATTTCCAATGCCCCCCCCCCCCCATAGAGATTTTGATTTCTGTGGTCGGATATAAGGATACAAATGCAATTTCACTTGTAAAAATAAAAATGTTAAACTCTTAAGCATGTCAACCACAGAGGTTGCTACATTGAAACTTCAATAACGGTCATATTTCACCAGCCACCACTCAAATTACATACCATGTCGCCTGCAGAACATTCCCTTTGTACTGCAGTTTCAATAAAGCAGCTTATTTCTTTAAAGCATATAACAGCTTAAATTTCACTGTTGCGATATTAACGGATGTGATTTATCTTGTAGAACAAAATGTGAAACTCTCTTAAGCACACATTAACTACAGACCTTTCTATACACTCGGCATTGAGAAACCTGCTGACGGAACCCATGGCTCAAAAATGCTAACTGTCTTCCAGGTTTCAGGACTACAAACTGTATTGGTTCAGAGAACATTTTTGGTCCGAACCATTTTTTCACCAGCAATGAACCACATTACGGCCGAGACTTTTTTTGTTGCTTTCACATTTGTCAAAACGATCAGAATTTTGAAGAAAAATAAATAAAAAAGAGGTAAGCATGAAAGCACCCCCACTCTTTAGACACAATTGACAACTTAAAAATAATAATCTATTTTCACCAATATTCAAGCATACAAATGGTTGAGACGCACGGTGACACACAAACATACGCACCATCATGTCCCGGGGCGTGCAGGTACACCTCCTCCGCCAGGTGAGGCAGCACTGGGGCGATGGATCGAGTCACACCATCCAGAATCTCCTCCAGAACTGTCTGACACGACCGGCGGCCAAGCGAATCCTCCGCATCACAGTAGAGCCTGAGGACAGAGAGGGAGAGAGGGAGAGGGAGCAAGACAGATGAAGGGGCAGAGGGAGAGGAGAGGGGGGGTAGAGGGAGGGGTAGAGGGAGAGAGAGGGTGAGAGAGGGTGAGAGAGGGTGAGATGGCCTCAGTGCATTATTTAGCCTGTGGCCACTGACTGAGGCAGGGAGAAAGCCAGCAGCCTGTACCTGTCCTTGATCATGCTGAAGTAGAAGCTGGAGAGATCTCTGGAGATGAAGCCCTGGAGGAGTCTGATCACTCTGCTCGCGTCAAACTCGTTGTACGCGTCCGTCACCTGAAACACACCCATACACACAAATGAGTGACACACACACATAGAACACACAACTACAACTACAAATAGACAGACACACAGACACTGAAATACACTTACCTTCATGCTGTAGTCTCTCAGCAGGTGGAGCAGGTACTGGTCAATATAGCGCATCTCTTTAGGGTCCACTGCCTGGGTGCGAGGGTCAAACCCCTGCAGGTTCCCCAAAAGGAACCGGAGTGTGTTCCTCACCTGCAGAAGGGAAATACAGTAAATACACCCTCATAGGACAAACAGGACCACAATAATTCTCAGAATGTGGAAGTGGATTAAGTGATTCAATTGGTAACTTCGTGTTTGTGTGTTTAATACACCGCAATTTATAATGTGTAACAGTAACACCCTCACTAACAGTTTGTCTGTTTAATACACTACACTTTATTTATTATATTGGGAGTCAGGAGTCCCCAACCTTTGTTGCAGAGAACTACAGGGTTTGGCTGGATTTTGGCTTTATTTCAAAATTAGCAACAAATTTAAACCCAAGAAACTGGATGAGTTAATTGTGTAACTAACAGCTTTAAGGACAAACCTTAACAAAATTAACTTTTTCCTCAATTTAGTATAGCATATATTCCAATAAATGTAAAAATGTTTTAATACTTGTATATTTTCACACCAATGTTTGTTTTCCATCCACTTCCTGGAAAACAAGATTTTGCAAGATTTGATGGCATGGTGTACCAGGTGGCGTGTATTTAGATCAAATGTCTGCCAATTTTCCACTCCCCTCCAATCAATATCCTTTGAAAGAAAGAGCCGAAGGAAGCTAGTTCGGCTCTAACTTCGTTTTCACAGTAACCACACCACCACAGCTGGTTCAGTGGTTGGTGAAGTAGCATGTATCAGTGCTTCTTGCTTTTCCACAGTAACCCCTGACCTTTGCTGGTACTTTGGTCGTATCTTCTCTGTACCTGAAGCACGTGATTTTGTCTCTTCTCATAACCGGCATGGTCATGGTCAAGGACGGGGTTATCACAAGAAGCTTGTTAATGTTTAGCGGTCATATTTCAGAGGGAGAATGGTGTTAAATCTAGATGCGCTGCATGGCTGGGATTCATATGCCATCTTAGCATAAACTCACTTGAGGTTTTGGCTCCTGAACACCCCAACTGAAACATATTAAACTAATAAATAAAGCTAATAAAAGCCAGCAAATCATGCGGATCTCCAGGAGCTAGGTTGGGAACCCTAGCTTCAAGTATTAATAGGATGTGGTCAAAATTTCACTAAGTGAATTTCTCCCCTGTCGACTGTAGTTTATGCTTTGCCGAAATGCGGTCTATCTTTTGTATAGAGCCAATAAAAAAATAAATGAATCGGAATTAAAAATGCAAACATCATATTTTGTTTATTTCTCTCCTGTCCATTGGTGTTTAATGCGTTGGCAACATGCTGTGTGTGTATCTTTGTACAGTGGCAATGACAAATAACTGAATGGGGACTGAAAACACACCCTACCTTGTTAATGCTGTCCCTTGCGGACGTCAATGCATTTTGGCCGATCTGTATCTCGGAGAAGATGTTAGACTCGGCGACCCACCAGCGCAGCACATCCGCACCGTAGGGAGGGGAGACGGAATGGTCCTAACGAGGATAGCGGGAGGACAGCTGTGAGTTCACTAGGCCTTCAAATGATGTCTCCACAAAACAGTGACCTTGTGACGAATCGGTATGGGTGAATATTTGGGAAACAATATGAATATTGTTGAATGGCTGAATGCTGCTGGCTATGTTTTTCAGACTAGAGTCAAACATGTATTTGTTTTGGATTTAAATAATGTTCTAGGCTTTACTGAGCTTGTCTAGTGTATTGGAATCTATTCAGTACTCTCAAAATGTGCAAACCCCACCTTCTGGTCCTCTTGGTAGGCTCAATTGCACCAGACAAGATCAATCAAGCACAGAAAAGTATTTGAAAACAAAAGAATTACGATTTGACGCAGGTCTGGTGTTTTTGTCTCAATGTGCACGTTTCACACACTGCGAGATAGTTTTGTGTGTGTGTGCTTGTGTGTGTGTGCGTGTGTGCGTATGTGTACATGTTTGAATGTGAGAGCACTGAGTGTCTCACTGTCTCTCACCTCGCCCCCGTTGATGACAGTGTCAGGATCCACAACGTTTCCCACAGACTTGGACATCTTCTCTCCTTTCTCACTCACAGCAAATCCATGCACAACCAGCTTCCTGATGCAAGAAGCAGGCAAGTACGCAGACTGAGAAATCACAACAAAACCTTTCCCACATGCACAACACTTTTCTCCAACTCACACAAACACACACCCACACACTCACATAAACACACACACAAGAATGCACACAAACACACACAGGAACCCACACAAATGCTCACACATAACGGACACAAACACAAGCACACAAAAACCGACACAAACACACACCCACACACACTCACAGAAACATATTTAAAACACACACACAAGAACGCACACAAACACACACAGGAACCCACACACACACTCACAGAAACCCACACAAACACCAACAGGACCGCACACAAACACATACTTACAGAAACACACAAACGCACGGGATCCCACACAAACACACACTCACAGAAACCCACAAAATCCGGTTGCTCACTGACTTGTATGGGGCCTTGTTACGCACAGCCACACTGGTCAGCAGAGAGGACTGGAACCATCCGCCCAGCTGGTCCTTCCCTTCCAGGTACACATCAGCACGCGGGTCTGATTCTGAGCATTGTAGAGTTGGAGAGATAGAGGGAAAGAAATAGGGGAACAGAGACGAAAGAGGAGGAGAGAAATATAGGTATTACTTCATGGATTATTCGGACCTCCCACACTGGTAAGCTGTGTCTGTAAGGCAGGGAAAAGTGGAGATCAATGAGACAAGAGAGAACCTTCCGGAAGTTGTTAAGAGACGCTCAGCCTGAGAAGAGAGAAACCACAGCCACTGTTGGTGGAGACAAAACAAGGTTTGAATGGAAGTTCAGAAGTGACAAACATTGAACTTGTCCATCCATTTACCTTGAAGGGCTTCTACCTTCGAAGTGCAGCCACAGACATTTTGTAATGACGTAGTTATCAAGCACAGAGAGAGGTCCAACATGCTAATAGGGGCAAAGAGAGTTGGAGGCTTAGAGAGATGAGGTGAGCTACCCGAGGTTAGTTAGTGGCAGACCCAGGCAAAATACATCCAAAAATATATGGTCCAACTGGGCCAACCAAGAAGACCAGAAGGCAGCCCAGTAAAGCATAGAAATGTATTTGAATCCAAAGAATTTGACCCAGGTCTGGTTTGTGGGGGGGTGAGAGGGCAGGCTGGAGGGGTAAAGGGTTTTAACCTGGCGTCAGGGCACTGGGGAGCGGAAGCCAGCTCAGTGGGGAATCGGTGGACTCTGAGCTGCTGTCGGCCTCCCAGTCTGGAAAACAGAGCAAGGCTCATATTGGGGCAGGTGGCGCCATGACAACAAACTGAAGAGTGAGAGTGAGATCATCACTGGCCGTGGTACTGGTCAGACCGGAGTCAAATAGGTCATCGTTTTGACTTTTCCGCACTTGATTGATCATACCTGGTGCAATTGAGCCCACCATGAGGACCAGAAAACGGGGTGTGTGCTTTTTGAGAGTATTTCATAGGCAATACACCAGGCAAGCTCAGTAAAGCGTAGAAAAGTATTTCAATCCAAAACAATGACGTATTTGACCCTGGTCTGGGTGCCGGTATAAGATACTGGCTGGGGTCCCAACTTGAGTCACTTTGTTACTGACGAAGGTCACTTACTGAGGTACGGAGACGAGTCAATCATTTTGGTACCTAAAGGTCCCATATTGAGTAAAATGACATTTCCCCTGCTATATGGATGATGAAGGAGTTGAAGGTGTCATAAAAAACACTGTGAAAGTATCATAACGCACAGTCCCCAAACAAATCCACCAATTGAAGTACAGATGGGCAGCAGACACTTCCCCGAACACAATTAGGGTTGCATGATATATTTAACCACGGTTCTTGCTGAAAGCAATAGGAATATCTGCCACCATGGGGTGTATAGGCTATGTTTTGTCTTTTTTCTTTAACCATTGCTGATGTGGTTGTAAACAATTAAATGTAAGAGGCCATGTGAAAAGCTTCAAGAAAAAAAACACTGATATCTATTCGGTGTTGAAAAGACAAGGCCTTGCAGCTTCCATGTGATTGAAAAACCTGATAGGCCATCTTCACACCCAGTAGATAGTGATGTTTTTTCCTGGAGGAGCTTCTCATGGCTTCTGATGGCAGTTTAATATCGGATCAGATATGCTTAAAGAAAAAGATGAAAGATCGCCGATACACCACATAGTGCCGGTTATTCTTATTACACTTGGAAAAAAGATTTGATATTTTGGTCAGCCATAGAAACAACACTTCACTTACACAGAGACACTTTTATACTGACAAAAGAAGATACTCAGGAACACTGACAGACATGGTAAGCAGAGCTCCTGCATGGAGCCTGCAAGAAACACATCTCCCTACATATCTGTTCATATGGCCATTCTTGTGTGTGGTCCATAAGTATTTGGACGGCGACAGAATTCTTACACATTGCACTCGTTATGGATGTACATACCTGAGCAAACTGTCTGCTTTAATTTCAAGGTAAGTGCATCCATATCGACTGCAATGTTTACAGCCCTTTAAAATTGAGTCGCTGTCCAAATACTTATGGACCTCAAAATTGTGCCACAGTCCAAACACTTATGGACCTCTCTATACCGTATACCAGAGAGGCTGACGAGCACATAACTGTAAAGGAGAGAATGTACAGAGGGGAGTGAGTGAACCGACTCCCATTCGGCACACAGTGGAGAGAGAGGAAATGAAGACTCACCCTGCAGAACGGCAGCCCAGGATACCCCGCTGTCAAACCAGATGTCTAAAATGTCCTCGCCACGCTCGTACTCCACCTCATTGTCCACCTTGCTCTGGTGCGGACACACACGGACACACACACAGATACACACACACACACACACACACACAGCTATGAGCTCCTGAACATCACAACTAGATTCTCACAACCAGAAAAAAAGTCTCATTTAAGCAAAAGAAAATACATCACAGGTCGTTATATACAGTGCACAACTATTATCTTCTAAACACATGCTGTACATTCACATCACAATTCACATTCCCACAGCATACTTCCAATCCATTCTAGAACCATCCGCTTCCATTGATAGTGGTACTTAGCGATGCAATGGCGATGCACACCTTTTTCCGCACCTCCGGGGGCAGCAGTGAGTCCAGGGGCAGCTCCCACCAGCAGTTGCTGCCTTTCTCCGAGAATAACTTCGCCACATGCGACACTGTGTGCCTATCAATCAGAAAGCATAGGTCACACCCCCCCGCATCTGAGCCAATCAAAAGCACATGTTGTGTCACCCTACCACTGAGCCAGACCCCACATTCTGTAGGCTAACCAGATGGTCAGTACCCTATACTTAACATTGATAGATCTCTCTCCCTACCTACGAAGCTGAAATGTTCTTGACACATCTTATGAATATTCATGAGGACGTTCATTCATTAGTGGGACCAATGACAAAGTCTGCCCTTGGGCATACTTCTGCATGAATATTCATAAACTACAACACGGCCCAGGAAACCACTGTGACCACCTGGAAGTTACTGTAATTAAAAAGCAGACAACCGAAAGAATACAGGAGCAGACCATCGGTCAGACCAGCATCTGTTTTTCCTGATAAAAACCAGAAAGAGTCACTCGCTCTGTGAAACCTTACATGTATTCATGTATTCGTGTCTTTGGTTGTATACACCTACACTATGGCCTAATCAGTGATTTCGGTTGCTAATATAATGCTAATGGCGTGATAAAATGTGAAGAAAAAAGACAAAACTATGGTACAACAGTATAGAATTATTGTCCAAATAAAAATAACGGCAAATGTCCTCATAAAAAGCACTTCAAAAGGAATAATAAGTATTATAAAACAGTGTTGGACCAACATTACTTCCTTGTTCATCTTTTATCTTCCACGTTTCATTCTTCTTTGTTTTATGTAACGGCCATTTGGAGTCCTTGCTCAGCTCATCAACATGGAAATCACTCACTCCTCAGGCAAGATATCAAACAACTCTAAAGTTTTGAGTTGATATTGCCACGGCTTTGCCAAATAAACCATTTAACTGTTTAATAACTTGTACTTGGAAATTACTGTGTGGGCCTTTAATGTTGACAGTACATGAATGCCATTTCCCTGGGAAAAGTATTTATAAATATTTCTCTCGTGTATATACTAAAGGGTCAGTGGCGGTTGGCTGACGAGTGAGAGTACTTGTTCATGAGTGGCTCTCCGGTCTCTTTGTTGTAGAAAACCGGGATGGGGACACCCCAGCTCCTCTGACGGGAGATGCACCAGTACGTCCGTCTGTCCAGCATGGCCAGCAGACTGGCCCGCGCCGACTCTGGCACCACCCGAACCTTCTGCAGAACTTCCTGCAGGTACACATTCACATTGATACATTCGGTCAAGATATGTGGTGTGCAATGATAATTTCCTTAGTGTTAATGTTAGGCATGAGAGAATACAGGACCAGCAGTCAAAACAGGTGGGTCAGTTACATTAAATTACATTATATTATAGGCATTTAGCAGATGCTTTTATCCACAGAGACGTACAACAAAGTGCATAACCGTAACCAGTGACCATAACAAGAGCGCTGAAAGACCCTAGAGGGAGGTACAGTTCTAAGTGCTAGGAACGACCACAAAGATAAGAACTTGGACTTTTATATTAATCTCATGTGACAAACAAAAGAAAGTAGCAATAAAACCGTTGTAACCACAACATTGGTGATTGGTTATCCTGTTGTGTGCTAGACAGCTGGCCATACTATGAGCCATGTTCTTGGATATAACCCTTTTGGGTTGCTGAGAAGCAGACCTGACATTGGTCCATCTGTTCATCCATTTATCCATCCATTAATTCATCCCTGTCTCTTGTAAGTATGTTTATAGAGTTAGGGAACACAAAAATGGAAATGCAACCACATACTAAAAGTTAAAGTTTATGTAATGGAATGGAGTACATTTTCATTGCATCGCAAGGGTGCAGTCAGACCCTTATAAAGTAAGATCAATGCCAGCCATTGCTTACTGGTACTCTGACCATCTTCACACCATCACAAATAATATATTTCCTGTAAGGTGGCAGGTCATGAGACAAGGTGACATTAAGGTGGCATGTCATGAGACACAGGAGATGAGGAGCAGTGAAGTGTTTTGAGGAGCATGATAGTGGCCTCCTTGGCCTTCAAGACCATGGTCTTCTTACTCACCAGATGTAAAGCAAACTAAGTATTATGGGATATTCTTGGATGACTGAGTTGATATTTGATCAACTGAACAAGAGTTTATTTACATTCTTTTGGATGAGTGGGGCCTTTCCTCCTGAAGGAATGATGGTGATGATTGGAGAAAGGCCATCTCAGCTAGAGACTTTACATTGGTTCCATTTTTTTGGTTCAGGGTGTGGGTGTGTGTACATGTCTGTGTCTGTGTGTGTGTGTGTGTGTGTGTGTGTGTGTGCAAAAGCTGCCCTGCTAGGTCTGACCTTGGCTTTGTCCTTCAGGCTGCCTGTGTTGATGAACCACTGCTTACTGGACCTGATCACCACTGGCTGCTTGGTCCTCCAGTCGTACGGGTAGTTGTGGACACAGTCCTCCTCTTTCAGCAGAGCGCCAGCTTCCTTTAGCATGGAGATCACTAAAACACAAACACACACAGTGATTTAGCATTTCATCCACATTGCAATTACATTTTATTTTACAGGTTATAAAATAGAATACATTCTGTCCTATTTAACATCGTTTGTTATCTTCTATCTGTTAAGAGCTAGCAGCATAACAAGTCACCAATAAACTTTCAACTTCAACAAGAACCTACCTACAGGCCTTGAGCAAAAACATAAACAAAAACAAAAAGAGAGTATAGTATGCAGTTGGACAGTGGGAGGCAAGAAAACATTTTTTTGCCAAGTGGGGTACTTAATAAAGTGGTTGTCCTTGGTAATGACACACACAGTTGCACAGCTGTAAATAATGTTATTTTAGTACGGTGTTGACTTTGTCAGCAGGCATGCTCTTTTCCTCCTTCACAGAAATAAAGACCCTTATGACTGGATCTAGTATGAAGTGATTTCCTGACAGGATTGCCTCTTTATTACAAGACAAGAATGGATTTTCCTTCTCAACCCAACAGTATACACATATTAAACACAGAGTTAGTATTGCATTGCCGTATAGAATACATATTATTTACTTTTTGGCAGATGGTAAATACTATGTGATCTTTTCTATCATAATCAGTCGTAAGTCGTGAAGGCCAATTTTACATAAATTGCATGTCATCATGCCAAATTTAGAGTAAAAATATAGTTTTTAAGCTTTTAAATGCAAGATGTTAAAGTGAAACTAACACCGGAGTTGTGCATTGTTTGGAGGCAGCCAGCTTGTCACCATTCACCAGTCACAAACAATCACATAAGCTGTGTTCGTGTCTACATTTTTATGTATTTGCTTTCATGGTCTGTATCTCTTAATGTCAAGAGTAAAAATATAGTTTTGAAGGGTTTTTACGTAAGATTCTAGCCCCAAAGTTTCGTTTGGCCCAGTGTCAGTCTCTCACAACAAATCTTTGAAGCCATTTTTCTCAAAAACATTTGGTGGCACTCAAAATGAAACGGGACACAACTCCCTTGATATCTGGAGTAGAGAGATACATACTGACTGTCTCTCTATCTGATAGACACATAGTAGACTCTCGTAGGCAAGCCAACTTCTCAGTCTAGTCATCAGCTTTATGCAAGGGAACACGGTGAAGTTGTGTGCACCAGGACGAATGACTTCAACACTCTCATTCACTCTCATTCTAACCTGTCTTGGTGCCCTCTTCCATGACTGACTGACCACAGAGCACTGGACCGGCAAGCTCTGTGAACTTTCCCACCTCATCCACCATACATTCCTGAGAGGGAGAGAAAAGGGGAGGTGACAGTAAATTAAAACAACCGAAGAAAACCACACTTTTTTCCCCTAAAAATTCAAAAGTAACAATGAACTCCAACTCTGCTGGAAGGTTTCCCATCACTTTTGCATGAAGGGTGGGTCATTTGACAGCTTTCCCTGATATTTTAAGCATGAAAAGTAATTTGCATGGGCTTCCAAGGGCAGTGCCTACAAGCGTAAGCAACGACAGAGCAGAGAACTCTTCAGGCAAGATATCAAAGAGTCTTTCTCCAGTTCTGCCAAATAAACCATGTCTAATAACTCAGATGTACTTGACATTGCCACAGTATCCTTATTCAAACTGCAACAGTAATGAAGCAACAGTATCAAAGAGTTCAGTGGGCTAAACAAAATTATTGCCTGGGTTACCAAGACACAAGACAAGATGTTAAACACTACGAGTACCACCAAGAAATATCGGCCATGCCGTTCCTTTGGTGGAGAAAACCTGGAGGGGGACACCCCAGCTCCTCTGACAGACAGTGGGTCATTTGACTGCTTTGCCTGATGTTTTCCCATGAGCCATGACTTTCAGCATGCAAAGATGCTTGGTATTTCCGATGGGGTGGGGTAATAGAAAATTTTAAAAAAGGTGGAAGAAAAAATAAACACACCACTGCCAGATTGAAGTGAGAGGCCACATTGTAGTCCTCCATCCCGTGGGCGGGCGCCGTGTGGACCAATCCCGTTCCTTTGCCCATGGTCACATGATTAGCAGCCAGCAGCGGTACCTCCTTGCCAGGAATTGTGGGGTGTTGGCAGACTCCACCCTCCAACTCAGATCCTGTGCAGAGAGGTGCAGAAGAGACGGTCAATACTGTAACTGCAGTAGCCACAGTTCAAGTCATTCCAGCATCCCATTCAGACCTGGTCAATACATAATTGCCTTGATTTCAAATACTTTTCTGCGCTTGACTGATCTTGCCTGGTGCAACTGAGGGCTCGGTTTTTGAGAGTATTTCATAGGTTCCAATACACCAGACAAGCTCAGATGAGTGTAGAAAAATATTTGCATCCAAAGCAATTATGTATTTGACCCAGGTCTTATCCCATTTCTATAGGTAGGCCATGTCAAGAGTGTTGCAGGTCTTCAATAAAGAAATATAAAAATGGACTCTATCACAGTTTCAGCTCCTCCCCCAATCCAAACCGCAACCATCGAGTAAAATATGTATTTGGATCTGGGACAATAATCTGTAGGAATATAAAACCTGGAAGAGGTGCTTTCGCAGACGATCGGCAAATTTCTCAAACAAAATATTTTTCCCAGGGTTTTCAATTCCTTGATGTTGAAGACGTACTAGGATTTTACAGGCAGTGTGGGAACATGAAGCGAGTGACAGGCCACTGAGCCAGAACTCTTCAGTTGGAGAATGTAGCATGGTACCGTGGTATGTGGGGCCAGAGCCTACCAGTGAAGGAGCCCACAGTGTCAAACTGAGTGCCCAGTGCGGCTGCAAGACTTGTAATGCGATCTGTGGCCACCAGGAGGAGTTGTGAGACATCAGCACTCTTCACTAAAGAGTACCTGCCAGAAACAGAAAAAAATTTTATTATTCAAAGGTGTATCAGTTGAGGGATATATAAAGTTGCTTGTACTGCATTACCATGGATTAATATACAATAGTCTTTATATTAAGAGATTGGGGCACATCATATTTAATAATAGAGATGGAATAATAACTAATGCATTGCAGGTTGAGCTATTCCAGGTCTTATCACAAGCAAGCTAATATACGATGAAGTGGCAGTTTCTACTCAGTTACATGCCACTAGTAAAACCTGGAATTGATCAAACTGCTATCATCTTCTATGCCTGTCATTTAAAAATGTGCATGTGGGTGTAAGTATGCATCTTCAATTGAGTGTGTATGTTGTTTCTAATTTTGTGTAAATGGTAAATGGACTGCATTTATATTGCGCTTATATCCAAAGCTCTTAACAATTTATGCCTCTGATTCACCTATTCACACACCCACTCAAACAGCAATGGGGGTTGTGTGTGTGTTTGTGTGTGTGTGCGTATTAGGCGTTTCCAGCATTAGCTTGCCGGAGCCCTGCACTCACTTTGCATTAGGCATGAAGCAGACCGCCTGATTGGCTGGAATGGTCCAGGGCTGGGTTGTCCAAACCAATGCGGCTGCATTGCTCCATTCCTCTGAAAATAGAAAACCACAGACAAGGCCAGTCAGTTAATCAGCAGATCAGAGGTGCAGACTGGCAGTAACTATGGTAACCACAGACCTCAATGTAATGCATCATCTCTGCTGTAATCCTGTTGTTGTTTTTTTGTCCATTGCCATTCAAAACTGAATCCCTGGGAAAGAGATTTGGTGGTGTGGATTTATAATGCCAGAGTATCTGGGAATTTGGTAGACCAAAGGAACAGTTTAACAGTTTTTTGGGACCGTGTTCCATTGATATTTTCAGGAACTGCAGACACATTTGTTGGGTCAGCACCCACTGTTCACACCTTTGACTTGTTAGACATTTCTCCACAGTTTCATACATTTTAGTAGCCAGAAGGAAACGCTTCACACAGACTGGAGACGCTGTGGTGACAGATTCAGACACCGTATATTGGGTGTGCATGGAATTGGCACTCGAAGAACCCCTCACCAGAGGATGACGCTAGCTTGGGCGGTGGAGTCTTCACAGGGAAGGTGGCATATACAGCCCGGCTCACATGCTCGGGGTTGTACTCCAACTCTGCCTCGGCCAGGGCTGTCCTGTAAGGAGGGCAAAAAAACATGTTGGCAGCCTATAGCGTAGTGGCTACGGTACATGATCGGGACACGGAAGGTCAGTGGTATGCCCCCAGTGTATGATCAGACCCACACAGCTGGAGCAAGGCCCCTTAACCCCACATTGTCTCCCGCTTAGTCTAATCAACTGTAACTGTAATGTATAGGGAACGCCTAGGATAAAAGTGTCAGCCAAATAACATGTAATGTAATGATTTATTCTACTTTACACTCCTCACAAGCCGAAGGGCAGTATGTGTTAGACAAAACAACAAGGTCTAAGAAGAAGGTCCATAAACTCCCTCCACTCAGCCTTTACATACAGAGGACCTCTACTAATAACCCCCTTTACTGCTGCCTTTTCTCTCATTTGAAAACAGACTTCTGTGAAGCGCCCTCTTACCTGGAGGACGGAGACCAGAACACCGGCTTATAGTCCTGATAGATAAAACCCTGCAGAGAACAGCCTGGATTCAGTACAGTACACAAGAGTGAACGATCATATCAAACAACTAGATTCACTACCAGGCGTGGAAGCTGACATTTTACATCCATGTCCAGGATAGTCATATTTAATCTTAGGAAGCTGCACTCTTCTGTCAAAAAACAGTTGGTTGGCCTCCAGTTGCAAGTCCATCTTTCGATAGCACAACTCCAGTATAAAAGTCAGTAGCTACATGGTAAGTAATTTTATCAAACTAAGAGCAAGTGAGATACAGTAAGTACACCATGATCATGGGGCAGTGCTGGAAATGGGTTTGTTTTGTCTGTTAGCTCATGAGCGGACCGGGCTCTCACCTTGCTGTGCATCTCCTGGAAGACCTGAAGCTGGCTGGCCTCATACGACCCGTCGAAGGTGTAGTAGCACTGGTCCCAGTCGGCCATCACCCCCCACCGCTGGAACGCCTCGCGTTGCCGAGAAATGGCCCCCTCCGCAAACTCCCGGGCTGGAAGGGGTGTTGAAGGAAGAAACGGGTTTATATCAAGAATAGGGCTTATTCACTCTTGCATACTTCTCCCCTTTCCCAAGGAGCACTGCAGCATGTGCACTAGCCAACACACTTGCCTGTGATAGAATGGACATTTTTCTCTGTCTTGTTGAAACAGAGACTGATCTCACTGACAACAATTGGTGGCCCATGAATGGCTCAGAGCTGTATGCTAACATTTCTTCCCAGGAGCACATGTGTACAGCAGTCGACGTATGCAAATCACAACAGTGAATCAGGAAACACAACAACAAGTTAAAAAACTAAACAACAAATCAGAAAACTGAACTCCAAATTACAAAACACAACGACAAGTTAAAAAATGAAACAACAAATCAGAAACCACAATTGCAAATCAGAAAACATAACACCAAATTACAAAACACAATGACAAGTTAGGAAGCAAAATAACAAATCAGAAACACATCGACAAAAACCAGAGAACACAAAAGACATTTGAAACCAGCAAGGGAATTACTTATTGAATCAGAACATCTGTTGTTGATTGGGCAGATATAGTGTCAATACACCAGTCCAGCAACACGTCACCGCCATAGCCACGCCACTTCTCGGGCGTGATGTGTCGTTTCGTTTTTTAACTTGTCGTTCCGTTCCCTGATTCGCTATCGTGATTTGCACAGGTCGGCCACCGTACATGTGCTCCTACATTGAAAAGTTCAGGAGCACACTAATGCATTCCAATTAGTATACACGGCAAGTTATTTCTGCAGTTAGCACACATCACTTTTCAGGAGCACTGAGGTGCCCAGTGCCTAGCATGTCATTAGGTGGAATGAAAGTAGTGGGAACCCTGAAAGACCTACAACCACCCTACCGCCAGAGCAGCACTACCCACCTCCACGTCCTGCAGGCCAGTGTCTGCAGGTATTTGCTCCTACTCTGCGCAACACTACCTGATTTCACTAATTATTTTACCCGCTTGGTTCAGATAAGCGAATTAGTGAAATCAGGCGGTGTAGCGATAAAGCAAATCTGTCACAGATAAAGAAAGCGCCAGTAAACACTGCGGCCCGCAGCACGTGGAGTTGAGTAACACTGCACTAGACAAACGCTGAAAACCATGCCCCGTCAATGTGGACTACTGGTCATTTTCTGGTGTTCGATTCCTGTGATATCACAGCACTCGTGGTGGGCACTTGATTGGCTGAGCCACTAATCACTAATGTAAACCATAAATACTAAAGGCACCATATGAATATTCATGAGACACGACATTTCCATAAACATACTTTCAAAGTGCAATGACGGTCCTTAAAATGGATCATCTCAGAATGTTTGCTTGGAACATGTGTTTTCAGAATCAAGTGATTTTAACAACGAAAAAATTCAAGGCTGGAAAAAGGGAGAGGAATAAATAAGTGTAAAAAAATGGGCTCGGCTTACATTATATTGGAAAATGTTGACGTCGGCACTCCTTCTAGCCCGCAATGCACCAGTGACATTGCATCCACAATGGTAACAGCGATAGCATTTCTCTCTGGGTTCAAACATAAAATCACCAGCTACAAACCTTTCTGTCTGATCTGCAGAGGAGTCAGCCCACTGGTACCCAGCTCTCCAAGGGCCTTCATCTCGATGGGCAGGCCGTGGCAGTCCCAGCCTGGGATGTAGTGGACCTGCTTCCCACGCAGCATCTCAAATCGATTCCTGATGTCTTTAAGAATCTGAAATGTACAGCACCAAAACCGTACCATTGTTTCTGTACTTCTAGTCAAGTTTCACAAACGTATTTCATTCCATGTGCCAATTCATTCAACGGGCAGCCTGTAGCATAGTGGCTAAGGTACATGACTGGGACCCGCAAGGTCGGTGGTTCGATCCCTGGTGCAGCCACGATAAGATCCGGGGAGGATTGTCTCCTGCTTAGTCAAATCAACTGTACATTGCTCTGGATAAGAGGAGGGAGTATCTTTGGAAGGTGCAAGATTTAGAATTTCTTTTTGGATGGATCGTTTGGTTCTCGACTTTAATTGTATGGTTTTTTGGAACAGAGTTTGGAATTGTGGATGAACAGACTTCGAAAATATGGAGTATGAGGTGGCGGACGGAGTAATCATAAAGAAAGTGAACTGGCTGGGAAGCAAACCATGTATTTAGTGACAGCCATGGAGTGGGAAGATTTGTAAAGAAGGAAATCGGGGATGTGACAGCAGTGAGGGTATCAAGGGGAGGCATCGTGATTGTGGAATGTCAGACAAGGAAACAGTGAGATAAGGCATTCAAAAATTACTCACAGAAGTCTGTTTTCAAATGAGAAAAGGCAGCAGTAAAGGGGGTTATTAGTAGAGTTCCTCTGTATGTGAAGGCTGAGTGTTTTTTGGAGGTGGAGTTTGTGGAGCAAGGCTGCTGAAAAGCCATAGAGAAGAAAAGGATCTGGATAATAAGTCAGTATTACTTGAATTTTATGGTAGAAAAACCTGAGATTTTGTCAGCTATAAGGTGAGGGCATTTGACAGGGATCCAATGAGGTGCTTTTGGTGTCAAGATTATGGTCATGTGGAAGTTGTGTGTAGAGTGTGTGAAAGGGGTGCAGAGGTGTAGGATGTGTGGGGAAAAATGGGTATACAGAAAAAGAGTGCAAGCTATCAAAAGAACAGGCTGTATGTTTGCACTGTGGAGGTAACCAAGAAGTGGGAGCAAAGCAATGTCAGAGGAGGAAGATGGAATGTGAGGTTGTTCAGGGGAAAGGGGGTGAGATACAGGGAATTTTGGATGAAGGGTTTGGTGGGAGTCAAACGGGAAATATAGCTTGTATGGAAGGGGTTTAGGAATGGGTGTTTTTTTTTAGTCGTCTACCTTATTGAGAGCGTGTCCAACATGGGGGTCACCGTTGGCGTATGGGGGCCCATCGTGCAGACAGTATTCCTTTTTGCCCTTTCTTTCCCTCTGCCAGGAGTATAGCTCCGAGAACCCACACAACTGCAAACATACGCAGTGTAATTTAATTTAATTTACCACCGTAACGTTTTAACTAACGTTATTTATTTGTAGCTATAGCATATGGAGTAAATTCAATTCTAATTCTTGTTGGAACAACCGCTTAGATTCTACCGCAGACATACAGACTAACTAACGTTAACTTAGCTAGAAAACAGAGCTATTGTATTGTCAACTCAAATGATTCGCTAGCATGCAAGACAGCTAACTCATGTTAACTTTTATATCTAAACGGCACGTTCATTAGCTGCCATATAGTTAGTTATATTTCAAGCCAGATAAAATAACCAGAATATTTGTAGCACAACATTCAAACCTTGCAACCTGGTAAGACTAGTTCCATCATTGGATCCAAGTTATCTAGCTAACGTTAGCAAGCAAGCTAGCTACCCGTTGGATCTCCAGCTCCCGATCAACAATCTTCTGCCCAGTTAGTTTAATTGGGAAGTCAGTCCGAGGAAGTAGCACACTGTCGCGGTATGTGCCCTCTCCCTGAGCCGTTGTGGGCTGGGGAGTGCCTCCAGAAGTGCCCCCAACACTTTGACAGCGACTAGGGTTGTAGGAGAGGCCGGGGTGAAGGACGCCCCTGCGAAAACCCTTTCCCCATCTTGCAACATTTTGGCAAAGTGCTACGGTCCGGCACAGGAGCATCGAGCTGTCAGGGTATTTTTCTCACTATAGGGGGTCTGTAGAACATCAACACTTTTAAAAGACGACCTTAGTTCACTAGGGTAGTGGCTATCATCAGCCCTGTCCCATGCCAGTGTGTTTGGTTTATCAACCTCCTGCTTCTTGCGGAAAAACTTCAGTACGGAGACCGATTGACAACAAACGGAACGACCGCTGGTAGTAACGACTTCCTCTTCTTTTGAGTTTTTTTTATGGGGATTAAGAACCAAGTATATTGCATTACCGCCACCTACTGGATGTATTATTGTTTCTCTTTTTAGTTTATTTATTTCCTAAACCCACAGTCTTTACCATATCTTTATTTCCCTGGTGTAGTCTAAATATATGTTCGTCAAGCAATAGTAAAAATCTAGCGCCTTCCGTGTTATCGAGAATGCATGCTACTTGCATGCTACAGTTCTACACCCAGACATTTCTTGTGTGTGATGAAGGATAGGCTATTTCAGAACTAAAACTTTTACAAACTTTTTCAAATAACTGCAGACCATTTTGCACTACGATGTTATACTTCCAAAAACGTTTATAAGATGTGTTTAGAAATTATCATTAGGACATGTAACATGATCCAAGACTACAAATTTTCTGGTAACGTGGACTTCTCTAAATGTCCCTAAAAACATTCATCTTCATTTTTAAAATGTCCCTTCAAAAAACAACTTGTTATTATATTTTATGGTGATCTATTAAGATGGCACAACTGATCATATTTATTTACCCCAATCAATTTGATTAAAATGAATGTGACAGCTGGTTAGATGTGCACATCCAAAGTATTCCATTCATATTAACATGCTCCACAGAAAGGGTTCTGTAACTTCTATTATTTTGATAATGCTTTTAAGCAGTGGAAAAGCTAGGAAGATGGAGAATGTGTTTCTTAAATAATTGGTTCCATATTCTATCTGATTGGCATTGAGTACAAGCTTTTCATAATTTTCTGCAGTCTATTCATTTTTGAAAATAGATTTGACTCATACATGCTTCAACATCTTTAGAATGCAGTGGCAACCACACTGACCCAATTGCCTTAACATGAATGTTATACAGTAAAGAGATGAAGAGAGGACTTTTAATGCACTGATAGTTAATTCAAGGTAGAGATGAAAACACACACACACACACACACACACACACACACACACACACACACACACACACACACACACACACATATTCCCAGTGAACCCTGTATTCCCCAGAATACATAATTATTATTGTTTTACAGAATACATATTATTTACTCATTAAGATAATCCATGCACGCTTTATTTTCAAATCATCCTGAATTAAATCAAGATGAAAAATGTAGATAAATAAAACCACATTGCTTGTATGCCATGAGCATGTTAAGATGTAAGTGATCCAATGTGGCTTAAGAATAACCAAGTTAGTCTCTCTCTCCCTCTTTCTCTCATAAATATTGGCTCACAAAAAAAACAGCCAATCATTCACAAATGCTGACTGCCAAGCACAAAGGCCTGCCCAAGGACTAAGAATTTCACATATCTGTAATAGAGTCCATACCTCCTCAGAGAAAGAGAGGAGGGGAGACAAAGAAGAGGAGAGAATGCTGTGCTTGTGTTTGGTTTTCGCATGTTTTAGTGCTGACAAAACTCTGTCCGTGCCTTTCTTCTCTGAATTGTCGATGGGGGCTCTCGGTTTGTAGGGGCACGAGCAGACCGCATGCCGTGCGTTTGATCAGCATCGATGACATTTTTTATACACTCTGCCAATTTTGAAGCCACGGTGCCAGTCCTGCCCAAATTCTGAAGCGCTGGTGTGGGAAGAAAAAGGTATTTGCTGTCAAGGAGGAGGAAAGGAGAAGCAGGATAAGGAGAGGGAAAGAGTTGGGTGAAACAGTATCCTGCCTCCCCCACAAGCTTTGAATCTCCGAGAACGAGGGTGCAAGCAGGGGATGTGGAAATCCTGAAACAAGCGGAACACAAAACCGGGCAGATTAAGTGACTGAAGCAAAAAATACAAAAATAAAAGAAAAAAGAAAGAAAAGGAACTACTAAGCAAATGAAGACACAACAAAATGTGAGAAAGTATTTTTCCCTTCAGAGAAATTACAGGATGTTTGTGAGGAAATGTGGTTTCTACCCATCTTAAGGATTTGTTACAATGGATTGGTTGCTTGATATTCTCTGTTGGACCTGAAAGAAGAAGTTTTTGTCAGGGATTCTTGAAAAGAATCCTTATTCTGCAGCCTCTCTTCTCTCTGTGATTCTCTCCATCCTACTGAGTTACTGAAGGAAATTCAGCATCAAAGCTGGTGGGAGTGAATGTGTCGGTGACAAAAGGTAAAACGTGTTCTCTCTGTTAATTTCAGAAAAGATTCTGGGCAGTGATAAAGAAAAAGAAGATTCAGTAACTATTAGTTGGATTAAAAAAAGGTTCAGGGTAAAAAGGATAAGTGGGAAAGAGGGAGCCAGAACAGACTCAATAACTTTTGTGCCATCTGTGTGTGCTCACAGCGGGGGGTGAGGGAATGTCCTGGTTTGTGGTTTTTGCGCGTGTTGTCATCCTGGGTCTGTACCTCCCCTGGGGCCTTGGGGTACCTCCCCAGCACCTTGGCTGGCTCCGCTTGTGGGAAGAGGGTGATTACTGCGGAATGTGCGAGGAGCACCTCTGCCCACCGGCGCCCCCTAACTGCCCGGCGGGGAAGGTGCTGGATAGATGCGGGTGCTGTGAGCAGTGTGGAAATGCTGAGGGCCAGCTGTGTGACCCAGACTGGGCCCAGTACTTCTACGGACGCTGTGGGGAGGGGCTCCGCTGCCGGAGGATGGAGCGGAGAGGTCGCGGGGGTCACAGCGGGCATGACCCGGAACCGAAATGTGTCTGCCTGTCCCGAGGCCCCATGTGCGGGTCGGATGGCAGCACCTACCACAACTTGTGCCAGCTGAAAGAAGCAGCTAACCGGGAAGGCAGCACTCTGAGGCTGGCAGGACAAGGACCATGCTACTCTGGTAATGTCAACATGTTTATTATTATGATTGTGGGTTGAATTTGTATACCACACTTCATATACTCAGGGCCAGTTTCACAGACTCAGATTAAGCTTAGTCCTTAGAATCTCCATTTAAAATTTTATGTAGACTCAGCTTAAACTATGTCTGTCAAACTGGCCCTCCAAGAAGTAAATATGGAACTGGCCCTCAAAAATGACTTGGCACCCTTAATAAATACGCACAAATGGTGAACTAAAAATGAATACAGTTATTGACATAAGCTTTATTTCCCAACACGCGTAAAGTTGTGTGCGTTATTAATGATTCAATGGAATCTACCAAATACAAAATTGTATTTTTCAAATACAAAAAAATAACAGGTTCCACAATTATTGGCACCCATGGTTTAATACTTTGTGCAAACACCCCTGATAGCCATGAATCTTTTCTTATCATTTGTGATAAGTTTGGAGAACACATTTTGGAGGGAATTTGATGATTCCTCCTTGCAGAACATTTCAGAATTACTGATATCCTTGGGTTTGCATTTATGGACCCACCTCTTCAGTTCAGACCACAGGTTTGATTTAAGTCTGGAGACATTGCAAAACATTGACGTTGTTTTTAATTAACCATTTCTGTGTGGATTTTGATGTACATTTGGAGTTATTGTCCTACCTACGACAAAACCAGCAGATTTTCTGCCAAGATTTCCTGGTACTTTGTTGAATTCATTGTGCTATTGATCTTAGTGCACCTGGACCACTGGCAGCAAAACATACCTGAAACATCAATTACCCACCCCATATTTGACAGCAAGTATGGGGGCCCCTTGTATGCATTCTGCTTTTGTCACCAAACATGTCAATGGTGTATATGGCCGAAACATTCAATTTTGGTTTCATCTGACCACAGCACTCTCTTCCAGTCATAATTCCAATGCGGTTTGGCAAACTCCAGATGCTTGGTTTTGTTTATTGTGCTCAGTAAGGGCTGTATTTCTGCCACCCTTCCAAAGAGTTTGCCATTTTATGGTTCTTTTCAAGACCCCAAGATTCAGCCAATCTCTGAATTCTTCAACTACGATTTTTGGGTTACTTATGTCCTCCCTCACCATCTTCCTTTCCATCTGTGGGGATAATATGCACTTGCTTCCTCTTTCTGGCTAGTTTCAACCACTCCATACAGTAAGTTTTACACCTTTTTATTATTGCCCTTACAGTGTTAAGTGGTACGTTTTAACCGTGAACCATCAACTCAATTCTTTGGACATAAGTAGGCCAGTTATACCCTTTAAATTACATTTAAATGACATTATTTCATTTTAATCAGAAACTTTCCAGCTTACTACTTGATTGAATATGCAGCACTTTTTGTTCATGTTCGGGCTGACCCAATTTTGGCATTGTATAATTTTTGAATTAATTATCTATTTGTGGTCATTTTTCTTGTGGCTGTTCTTAACCAGATATGTTGCTCCGAAATGAACAAAAATCCAAATTTGACTTTTTGGTTGCCCCTCCCCCCATGAGGCTAATATATTTTGCATGTATTCAACTGAATATATAAAGAACCTTTACAAAAGTTTGAACAAAATTAGAGTGGTCACCCCCCACACCTCTGATTGATATTTCAGGGAATTACCTTGTTACAAAAGGCATAAGGAAATAGTAACATAAATGACAGCACATGACATTGCACAAAAACACAAAAAGCAGGTGGAAGTTCTATAGTTTCCTTGCTTAGCTGCCTGATTTTGATTCGCATTAATGGTTTGTGTGCTTTTTTTTGTGCAGCAGAATATTGAGCCTTACACAGGTGATGTTGCAACTGGCTTCATCACAAGAAAAACACAATAATATTCCCTTCAGACACAAAGTAATTTGAGGAGTTTTGCGAGGAAATTTAAATCCATTTTGAGGATTGGACTAGCTACTTGATACTCTGTTGGACCTGAAAGAAAATGTTTTTCTTGCAGAATCTCTTCCGTGACTACTGTGGCCTGCAGTCCCATAGGCCTATGAGAGAGTTTCAGTTGGTTGGGATTTCATCTCTCACTCGCGACCCGTGTCCACCTCTTGAACTGCACATCTTCCATCCACTCATTTCTGCATGAGCCTGACTTGTGAACAGCAGTGTCATAAGAAGTAGTGGCTGACGTCATGTACTTTGGAATCGATAGAAGAGGTTATATCAATGATCGGTGATATACACTCACTGAGCACTTTATTAGGTACACTATACTAATACTGGGTAGGGCTCTTTCCTCTCCAAACAGCCTCAATTCTTTGTGGCATGAATTCCACAAGATGTTGAAAGCATTCCTTTGAGATTCTATTCCATGTTGACATGATTGTAACATGCAATTTCTGCAGATTTATCAGCTGCGCATTCATGCTGCGAATCTTTGTGCTACCACATCCCAAAGGTGTTCTATTGGATTCATATCCGGTGGGCCACTAAAGAACATTTAACTCATGTTCATGAAAACAGCGTGAGATTACTTTTGCTTTGTGACATGGTGCATTATCATGCTGGAAGTAGCCATTGGAAGATGGGTACATTGTGGCCATGAAGGGATGCACATGGTCAGCAACAATACTCAAATAGGCTGTGGCATTCAAGCAATGATTGATTGGTATTAACAGGCCCAAAGAGTGCAAGGAAACATTCCCCACACCATTACACCACCACCAGGTTGAGTCCATGGATTCATGCTGTTGCCGCCAAATTCTGAGCCTACCATCTGTATGCCTCAGCGGAAATCTAAATTCATCAGACCAGGCTATGTTTTTCCAGTTTTGGTGAGCATGTGCCCACTGCTGCCTCAGCTTTCTGTTCTTAGCTGACAGAAGTGGAACCTGACATGATCTTCAGTAGTCCATCCGTTTGACGTGTTGTGCATTCTGAGATGCTTTTCTTCTCACCACAATTATACAAAGTGGTATTTGAGTTACTGTACCCTTTCTGTCAGCTCAAACCAGTCCGGCCATTCTCTGTTGACCTCTCTCATCAACAAGGCACTTCTGTCCAGAACTGGCGCTCACTGGATGTTTTTTATTTTTCACTCCAGAGATAATTGTATGTGAAAATCCCAGGAGATCAGCAGTTACAAAAATACTCAAACCAGTCTGTCTGGCACCAACAATCATGCCACGGTTACTGAGATCACATTTTTCCCCCATTCTGATGGTTGATGTGAACATTAACTGAAGCTCCTGACCCATATTTGCATGATTTTATGCTTTGCACTGCTGCCACATGATTGGCTGATTAGATAATTGCATGAATAAGTAGGTTTACAGGTAGGTGTGTTCTTAATAAAGTGCGCAGTGAGTGTATGTGCATATAATTTGCCATTCCAAATTAAGGAGAAAAATAATTAAATTAAAACATTTCTATCCTGATCTGATTGGTTGTTACTCTACTGTTATCATGGATGCTTCCACAGTGATTGGTGCTCTTGCTGCCGTCCTCAGCTCCAAAGTTGACACGCAACCCAAGAGACCTGGTGAACCACACAGGAAATGACATCATCTTCAGCTGTGAAGTCTCTGCCTACCCCTTGCCACAGCTGGGCTGGACGAAACAAGGCAGTGACAACTTTCTGCCCGGCGATGACCCTCATGTCTCTGTCCAGGTCTGATGAAATCATACCTCCTTCCCCTGCATAGAGATATGTGTTTAATTGTATGATGGCTGTCTTCACTGCAGTCAGGACAGCAGATACACTGACCAATTACCAACTCAACATTTCCGACAGAATCCAATCTCTTTCAAAATCAGGCAATTTGTGTATAATTCCTTTGTTGCCAGGCGACATTGTAATGTTGGATCATGATGAAAATTATATTTTTGGATAGTCCTAATATTTGTACTTCAATTTGTTTCACCCAATTAAAAAAAAAAAAAGTTCTCAATTGACAATGTTTAGGTTCATTTCAAAGAACATAAACAAATTCTTGCCTGAACTCTAACACTACCTGTATTCCTAACAGTAACCAAAACATTTCACCTCACTAGTTCCTCATTAGGTGTGCAAGTATGCGTGAGTACTTGTTGATTGTCGACAGCCACATCCCGGCTATACTTTGGCTGCATCTTCCTACCTCAAGCCTGCATTTCTTGAACCTTCTAATCCCCTTGATCCTCATCAAAGCAGTGACAGAGAGGGAAAGGAGCATGGTCAGTATCCATGACAGGGTAGCTTTTAACTGAAATATTGACATACACAAGTTTGATACTATCTGATACTTTCTGATGGTGGACAAGTCAACAGGCCGCTAGACTTTGGCATGAGACTTTAGACATGAACTGTCTTTACCTGCTAGCCTGACTATCTGACTATAAAAATCTAGCTAATGTATTGCCATGTAAATCCAAGGCTCCTTCTTTTACCCCAAATTCATCTTACACTTCCCTAGTCACGTGGGGGCCCTGAGCGCTTTACAGTGTCCACCTGGCTCCAGATCGAAGGCTTGCGCCTCTCAGATGCAGGGGTCTACACCTGCGTGTCCCGAAATCAGCTGGGCGAGGCTTCAGCCTCCGCTCGCCTCTCAGTGCTTGGACCGGGTGAGTCCACCATGGGCTTACCATGCGTGAGAATGTATCCTAGCTGCTAGGAAATGCATGTGAGATTTAGCCTTTGCCCTCCATTTTGTTTCATGAATACATGCACATGTTTTTCACTTACTGTATATACACATTTCGTTCAGCAATCATCCTGCTTGATTCACCAAGCTGATTTTGTGCAGGGAAAAAAAGAACCCTGGCCTACATGGCATTTATTTCAAAACAGAAATGAGAAGGAAAATGTTACAAATGTTGAATGAATCCAAGCTCCTATATAACAAGTCAGCTGCATTACCAGGTTAGAGGGCAGTACACTAGATGAATCCACGTTCACTTCCATATTCTCCCTTTAGATCTCATCTATCTGGCGGAGATGAATGACTTTGAAGGCAACTCAGAGGAAGAAAATCATTATTACGATGATGACGCGGAGGAGAGCGGGGACAATAACTAAAGTGGGAACCCAGACACAGGGGACTCCCAAGGCCAAGCCATCTGTAAACAAAGTACGGGGTGGTGCTTTCGAAAAAGCTTCAGATGCTTACAAGAAAAAAACAAAAAAAACGGGCCTAACGGGAACTGAACTGTTATGCGACAGTGTGATATTGTGATTCATGCTCTGGAAATGTGGAATGGGATATGCAATGAGAGGAGAGAGAGCCCTGCTGAGAAAACATTTCAAGGTAACAGCGAGGTTTTGAAGCAGTTCGTAACTGGTTGACCAGTTCACACCAGCTCACATCTTCGCTTGTTTTAACCAGCTCAATCTATGTTTTGAAACAGCTGGTAGCTGGTTGACTAGTTCACACCAGCTCACATCTTGGCTTGTTTTAACCAGCTCAATCTATGTTTTGAAACAGCTGGTAGCAGGTTGACCAGCTCATACCCAACTAGGCCGGCACAGCTGGACTGTACAGGAGGGAGGAAAGGGTTAGCATGACATTCTCTCTTCTGCACTCTTTACTATACTCTCTATCATATCCTTTACTGCTTACTCTGTTCTAACCTCACTTTGCGCATGCACCACAGCAAATGGTTTGTAGATAAACAGAACCTGAGCCACACTCATAGTGCTGAATCCAAAAGTACGCACACAGGGGACCAAGCATCCATCAGAGAAGAGTGTGCATTTAAGTGTCAAGGTCCAAGATTTTATTTTGGAAGCTATTTTTGTGATGAGAAAACTTCCGTTTTCACACGGAGTATATCGGTGCTAAGTTATCGACTTGTTATGTTTTTGAGTTTGTTATATAATGCTCTACCAGTGAATATAAAAGGCCCCGTTTGTGTGAACTGCAGGTGTATTATGTGTACAATACAAGTTGGATCTGTAAGAACAAGGTTGCATGCAATGAATGTATTGAACCTTGGCTGGATTTGTATGAAATTCCTACCTGCTAATTTATTGCTATTTTCTTCTGTAGATACAGTATATCCAGTTGATGGAATCTCCACATATTCAGAAATTATTCACATTGGTCCAACCATAAAGCAATTAACTGTACCAATGTATCTTTTTTCATATTCAATGATCAGCTCATGTACATTCAAAATATGTAAAAAAATGTAGAGGTGGTTCAACCTTAATTTAGTTTTCTGCATGCTTGTTTGCAACTTTGTGTTTGTTACAAGCTCACATAAATGATTTCAGAATCACCCATTTACCTATAAAATTTGGTAAATGAAGTCAGATTCATTACCATTTAAAATACCAAATGTGCCAGGAAATGTTTCACGCTAAGAAATAGTTTTTAATAAAAAAGTAAAAATAAAATAAGTACCATGTGACCCATGGAGAAAATACTTGCCATGGAGACATCCTTAGAGCCTGCAGAAGCCAGAGTAGTTTCATGTAATTACAAGAATATGAAACATCATGACATTTCAACTACATTACATTACATTATATTAATGGCATTTGGCAGACGCTTTTATCCAGAGCGACGTACAACAAAGTGCATACCCATAACCAGGGATAAGTGCACTGAAAGACCCTAGAGGGAAGTACAATTTCAACTGCTACCTGTACAACAAAGTTAAGGACCAGGACCCATTTGATATATATATATATATATATATATATATATATATATATATATATATTCTTCTTCAAACCGCAACACGCAAATGTGTGAACAAACGCCTTAACTAGCCAAACACTGCTTACCTAGCCAAACTAAAAATACTGATACACAGAAAGTAAATCACAGAAAGACAACAATTAAGGTTCACAGGGAGGTATATTTGCAACTGGTGAATATAAAATGTGTAAATGTGTTATCACAGGGGAATGAATGTGCCAGTAAAAGTATGTGTCGTATAGTTAGGATAACACTTGAAATGTTGAACATTAGAGCACAATAGTAAAAATATTAATGTTAATGATTTTGGATGCATCCATAGTTTCATAAAATGGTTGCTGGTTCTTACCAAACAGTGATGTGATTGGGAAAACAAATACTGTAGATACACTCTAGGCTAGGTAACAAGTTAAATTTAGTATAGGTTTTTACACTAACATGTGTTTACTTTCTATACACGGACAAATCAACAGTGATCTTCGCAGAATCTCTTAACCACACCTAGTCCAGAAGCTTTTGGTAAGATTTCCTGTCTGTTGATCTAATCAAAGCCCTATGGTGCCTTCCAGATAGTTTGTCACAGTCCCGTACTGTACAGTCCAGCCTCATTTTTTAAGGACTGTGCCTTGTTGATGCCCATTTCACAATCATGCCTCAAATCTCTATTATATGACCTGATTATATTTCAGACAGCAAGGCAACCTGGATATTTTAGCAGTTTAGCTGGAATAAACATTAGCAGGTCCATGTGATATTGAAATTCCTCCTAGTTGGGGATCTCCTCACTATTGTACCCTTGGATGACCAATATTGTGCAACGAGAGAGAGAGAGGGAGATTTTTGGGCGGCCTGTAGCGGTGTAGCCATGATAAGATCAGCACAGCCGTTGGGCCCTTGAGCAAGGCCCTAAACCCTGCATTGCTCCAGGGGAGGATTGTCTCCTGCTTAGTCTAATCAACTGTACGTCGCTCTGGATAAGAGCGTCTGCCAAATGCCAATAATGTAATGTAATGTAATGAGATGGAGAGAGGAGAGATGAATTTAACAACTAATGCGTTAGTCCTCAAGGGGGCAGCACCACTCTATAAGTCCTCAGTTTTTCCTAACCGAGGACAGAAGGCCACAAAATCTCAGATCTTTTAAAAAGGAAAGGATACTGCATTTTTAGCAGAATTTATTTTTGGAAGTAAAAGCTGGAGTTATAAACTCTTAAAGACTAATAATAAAAAAAGTGCCCTGACCTCTCATGAGCACCGTTATGAAATCTGTGTACCATGAAGAACAGTGAACCCAGATCACTGTAACATAATCACATAAACGAGAATGGACTTTGTGAATGAATGTGGATGATTGATTTTAGGATTTTTCTTTGTAGACCCATCTCCTAAAAGATAACTACGCACATATTGTACACTATATCATGAAAAACATATCTACGTTTTCAACTTAAAAGCTGGTCAAGATGGGGCAAGCATAACACAATAAATCCGAAGTTAAAGGTCAGGTGTTAAGATACACCAACATTATGACAGCACATGTTGTGATATCCTCTTGAATTAAAAATAACGATGACTTTTTAAAAAACCTTTTTAAAACTCATAAATCTCAAGGCCACTGCTCCTGGGTGGCCTTACCAAATATCAAAACTTAAATGTGCTTTAGGAAGGAAAATAGAGTATTGTACAATTACCAAATATTACTTGCAATAGGAAACTGCACTTCATTATAGCGCAATTATCAACATTTAATAAAATAACAGCATTGCACTTCGGTTTTAATTTAACATGAATAAATAAGAGTAAATGTGATATTTATAGTGGAGCCATGGTCTCCATATTTAGAGGTTTATAAAGCATCCCAGCATTGCATTGTGTACTCCTTTAGAGTAGATTTACCACAATTCTGGCCAACTTGGACTTCTTTGTTCTATAAGCAACTAATAATACCAGCTATCAATGAACACTTTCAAATGATGTACAATGCAGTTAATGATGTATTCATAACTATAATGCAAAGTCTTCTAATCCTTTAAGTCATATAATTCAAAGTAATTAAGGAATGTTGCATATGAAGGCAACAATAATTAACAGTAACAGAGCAAGACTCTACTTGCAGGCTATTAATCAGAGTCAAAGATCAGAAGCCGCCATTGTACCCTTTGAGACGACAGCAATGTTCAATGTGCAAAAGACCTGGTCATTTTTCCATCGGAAATAACTCAATGTAATAAAATGTTCACATATAGTCCATCAACAGTTTGCCTGTGATTCATTAAATGAATAGACATTGGTGACCAGAACTAGTGGCAAATTGAACCCAACTCTTTTTTTCTGAAATACATTGCTTGCATACATGAAATTCTTCCATGAAAAGCTTTGGGAAAGAATACAGCACTGTGTACACGCAATGCATTGACCATTCTTCTAGATCCTTCTGGGAATATTACAGCTGAGTGAGACAACCATCCAGAGACGCTAACGGCAACCTGCCATTTGCCGTAGTGGAATCTGCACTTCCAACTCCACGCCAATGAAGGGCGCTCTTGTCCTTGTGAGTCTGAATGGTGCCCTGCACTGGCCACTAGTGGTCAATCAGTATTTCAACCCAGGAGTCAATCCTTCAGTGTCCCAACCCCGGAGGGCAAATCAGCTCAGAGGAAACTTTGTTTTGGGTTTGGCAGATTGGGCACAGAGCCTTGCAATATAATTACATCTCAAAATGGCGGTAGATGCTCTCCACGTATCCCAGAACCCTCTGCCAGTCAGGGCCTCCCCTTCTCAACACCTCATCCACTGTCTGAAAAAACACACACATAACTAATTTAAGTAACTTAAATAATCATATCTGACATATTTAAAACACGGTTTTTAACCTTATTCTTTCTTTTCTTTCTATCTGGAATGCCCAGCTCTATGTGTAGGCTTGTCTCGGAACTGCAATGTCCTTGGTTAATTCAGGAGGACCACACCTTCCATAACTTCTGTCTGCAGTCCCCCAGCTGAGTTGTGTAGTCACTGTTTCAAGGATGACCCTACTGAATATATCCTTTTCTCTCTGGATCGATTGACATAATGGGCAATTATCAACGATGGTAGCAGTTTTCAAACTTAACCTTAGGGTCCCCCATGTATACTAGCCTTTGTCACAGCCAATATCTTAATCAATTAAGGGAGTTGAAAAGGCATTTCAGTTTGAAATGAATTTTATACTCTCACTTATTCCAATGGGATGAATGTTTGGCTCATTGAACTTTGCCCTGTCATTTTTCACAAATCGATTAGTTTCAGTGACCAGGTAACTAACCACACTAGAGTCCAGTGATTTCACTAGTCAGTCTGTGATTGATTCAATTAAAAAAATGTAATCGCTTTCTAAAGGAACAATTTGTCACACAGATCATTACAGGAAAGTAAAGCATGAGTTAATTTGACAGATTAGATGTCCTGGGATGTGAACGTGGAGTATTTACTCTTCATGGCATATGTAGCTATTTCTGACAATATTAGCTAAAGTGAGTGAGCAGAGACCTGGAGTGGACAGTAGGTGTCTAATTATGAAAAACGATCCCCTCATTACAGTTCAGCGGTTGCAATTATTTAAAAAATGAATACCAGGTACTGCACCGCGGTGGTGCATGGTTAAGGCATCGGACCTTGATGCAGCCGTCTGTTCGATAGAGTTGTACACATTTATTTGACGTGACCATCGTGTCATCGTGTCAGATTACGTTACTCTCTCTCACTCGCTGAGTGGAGGAGCCTCACTCCCCTACTGCGCAGACTCTGGCTCCAAATGTATAATATGGTGGCCACTTCCTGGGCTTCAAAGCGTTTTTCACGAGCCCATAGATAGTCAGTGGGAAAAGTAATAGGCACCTGGTCCATATTTTTCTACAGTGTATGGGTGAACGAGATCTGTGTCTTTAAGCCGTGAGACTCACCAGTGAGGATGTGATCCCCACACTCTCTCCTGTCCGGAACGCCAGGCCCAAGTTTTCTCTCTGCAGAGAAGAGAGGTAAGGTAAGGGCAGTCACCTGGCCAGGGTTGCCGGTTCGATCCCGCCCTGCGTGTGTCAAAGTGTCCCTGAGCAAGACACCTAACCGATTGGTTGGTGCCTTGCATGGAGTGTGTGTATGAAAAGGTGCCTTGCAAGGAGTGTGTGTATGAAAACATGAATGAGAAGCATCAATTATACAGGACTTTGGATAAAGGCGCTATATAAAATAAATTACTTACATTTAAATGTGCTTGATGAAGGAAATTACCCAATATTACTGGTAATTAAGAAACTGTGCTTCATTATGACGCAATTATCAACATTTAATAAAATGACAGCATTGCAATTTGGTTTTAATTTAACATGAACAAATGTAAATGTGATATTTATAGTGAATTTCCAGATATATCCTGGAAACCACTATATTCCATATACAGCAGGGGTCTCCAACCCTGGTCCTGGAGAGCTACTGGGTCTGCTGGTTTTTGTTTTCACCTTAAAATCAGCACCTGTTGAGACCCAGGTAACCAGGTGAGGTGAGTTAATTAATTAAATTAGAGCAGTTGATTACAGTTAATTGCAGGGTAAGAACGAAAACCAGCAGACCCAGTAGCTCTCCAGGACCAGGGTTGGAGACCACTGATATATAGGTATTCCAAATATAGGTTTCCAGATTGAGAGGTTTATAAACATCATATCCCAGCATTGCATATCATCATCATCATCATCACAATCATTTGCATCTTGAGATTTTTCCGAAATGAACACAATTTTCACCAGAGTGAGAGGTGCTGTCGAGCGAGAGAATAAGAGAGGGTGGAGAGAGAGAGAGACCGGGAGAGAGTGAGAGCGAGAGAGGGAAAGATAAACGGGAAGAGAGAGGGGGGAGCGAGGGATAGGGAGCGCGTGAGAGCTTCCTCCGAGGCACCGAATGCCAATTTCTGCTTCTTATCGCCCTTACCCTGTCTGCAGGGCACAGGCTGGAGTAAGGGATGACAGAGGGCAGGTATGTGTGGTACACCGCACAAAAGGCCAGCCCGTCAGCCCAGCTGCTACTGAAGTTGGTGATATCAATGTTCTGCAGAGAGAAAAAACGTTATTTCCACTGACTCAGCTGCAGCCAATACAAGTCAAACTGCCACTGAGTGCACAGTACAGATCTATAATCACATCCCCCCTCCCCCACTCTACTGCCATGTTTATATTTGCCATATTCCCCACCCTCTAAAATCAACTCACACCTACCGTATAACCACCAGCGGTCAAATAAATGGAGCTATAATAGTAGAGGTTCAGGAGGGCCACACCTTAAACACGTCCTTCCTCTCTTCCTTTAAGAAACATTCCTGCCCGCTGTACCTGTCCATCGTCCTTTTGTGCCAGTGTTTTATGTGACGCCCCACCCGCCACTATGTCTCTCGCTGTCTCTTTCTCTCCTTCTCTCTCCCTCTGTACTACAGGGTCCAGGGTTCACCAAGCCCAGGACCTATGGTGGTGAATCCTTTGTGAAGTCTTCCCCACATCGCAGACTTGTCGTCTCTACAGTTTATTGCATTCAATTGTGAACACCTGCTCGATAAACATCCTTGTTTGCATTCAGCTGATGGTGTGTACCTTAGCTAGGTAATAAGCTTCTAACTGGGTGGAGAGGATAAAGTTTAGATGGGGGAGGGGTGAGAGTTTGGTGTGCAGGTGCTGTTTCTGGAGATGGCACAGCTCTTATCAGCCAGGTGGACAGTCAGCTAGCGAACACAGTTGACCAAGTTAAGTCAATCCATTGATTAAAATGAGTAAATGATTAACTGCAAGTCAGGTTTCAGCTGCTTCATCTGATATGAGTTTCTGAAGCTTCATTTCAATCCCTGGTGTAGCTACAATAAGATCTGCAGAGCTGTTGGGCTCTTGAGCAGGGCCCTTTACCCCACATTGCTCCAGGGTGGATTGTCCCCTGTTTAGTCTAATGAACTGTAAGTTGCTTTGGATAAAAGTGTCAGCTAAGTAACTGTAATGTAATGATTTCAGAGGGGAATGCATTCCCTCTGATTCCCTGGGAGTCGAGGCCTCCCCTCGTCACCTTGTAGCTCTGTGTGCGACTCTGACACCAGCGCAGGAGAGAGTTTCTCTTTGAGCCGCCATGGCGACGCAGGAGCAAGTTGAAACCATCCTGAGCCCTGCAGAGAGGGAACGAGAGAGAGAGAGAGAGAGAGAGAGAGAGAGAGCGAGAGAAGCAGAGGGGAGGAGAGAGAGAGAGAAAGAGAGGGAGAAGCAGAGGGGGGAGAGAGAGAGAGGGAGAAAGAGAGAGAAAGAAGCAGAGAGGGAGAGGGAGAGGGAGAGAGAAGCAGAGAGGGAGAGGGAGAGAGAGAGAGGCAGAGAGGGAGAGAGGGAGAGAGGGAGAGAGAGAGAGAGAGAGAGGGAGAGAGAGGGAGTGAGTGAGAGAGAGAGGCAGAGAGGGTGAAAGGGGCGCGCAAGGGAGGAAACAGTTAAGTGTTTATACTGTAAGTGCGAAGAGCATGCAGGTCTCACTTCTTTCATTTTTTAACCAAGCGATGTGGAGACATGTACGCTGGTCAGCATGTCACCCCTGATTTTCAATGCATATAACACTGCTGGAGTGGGGGGTGGGGGGCAGTGAAGTCACAGATAAAGGTAATCAGTCATTCCACACCAAGTGAACCAATGGCTCCCACCGTATGTTCTCAGATTTAATTCTAAACGGGAATACACACTGTTTAATATGAGTTATGCCTCTTTAAAAAACATAAATAATCTCTCAAATTAGAATTTAATTGTACAGCATTTTCAGCAGCCTGTAAATCCTGTTCTAATAAAGGTATCATCAGCAAAATTGGTGGGGGTGTGCATTCAGGGAATGTCTGCTGGCTCTAAAACTGAAAAAATAATAGAGTGCCAAAAAATGCTAAAATATGATGTTTCTTTGCATATTTATTGTGCCAAAATTATTTTTTAAAAGTATTTTAGGTATTCATGATGATGTGCAAATAACAGGATTTATAGACTTGTAGAAGGTACATTTGTGAAACTGACCTTCGCTGAAGTTGGCACCAGCCACAAACGGACACAACCTGAGCTGCCTGGATGGCCATATGGGATAAAATGTTTTTTGTCTTAAAGGACAGCTTGAAAATCAGACCACTGTTGAAACCAGTTCTACCAGTGTAAATAATGCCTTTTTCTTACAGTAACTTACAGTAACAGATCATGCTATACACCAGGGGTCACCAACCTTTTTGAAACTGAGAGCTACTTCATGGGTACTGAGTCATACTAAGGGCTACCAGTTTGTTTTGTCACGCGCACAATACTGACCTTTGAACTAGAGTAGGTCAGAGTTCACCTAAACTTATCTAAACTTCATGTATAATAAACATATTTTTAAGATATTGTCATTTTTAAATCTATATAAATGCAAGTGTGATAAAAAAAAAATAGCAACAGAATAAAATTAAATTTTAGATGCAGCTCACTAGTGAGTTGTGCTATTTTTAGAACAGGCCTGCGGGCGACTCATGTGGTCCTTGGGGGCAACCTGGTGCCTGCGGGCACCGTGTTGGTGACCCCTGCTATACACTGTATAGTAAATTACTAAGACTGAGAACAGTCAAGTGCATTCAAAGACAGAAAAATTTACTTTACACCTAGAGACAGCCCTACTATAGCTCAGCCATCCAGGCAGCTCAAGTTGAGGCTGGTGCCAACTTCAGCAAAGGTCAGTTTCACAAATGTACCTACTACAAGTCTATAAATCCTGTTGTTTGTACATCATCATGTATACAATTGTTCAAAACCCTCCACACACTTAAACTAAAATACTTTAAACCCCACTCATAACAGCATATTTAAGCAGTTTTGGGCACTCATATTATTTTCAGGTTTAGAGCCAACAGAAATCAAGACATTTCTTGACTCTGGAGATGTGGAGATGTGCACCCCCACCAGTTTTGGTGATGATACCTTCATTAGAACAGGATTTACAGGCTGCTGAAAATGTTCTAAAATGAAATGGTAATTCATGAGTGTATTTTTTGCTATTATTTAGGTTTTTTAAAGAGCCTCAGCCTTGCTAGTTTAACACTGATGAAACCCTTATAACACACTATCACTAGCTGCTCACTTGCCAAATATGGCTAAAAGAAAGTAGCCCACCCTGGGAGCGCAGATGGGCCTCGCATTTCATGTAAATGATAAACTGTAAATTCGGGCAGAACATGAAATAAAAAAGTGGTTTACAGTTTGGCTCAATCATTGCCATTTTAGTATTTGATCACACATGAAGGTAATCAGGGAAGCTGGCATAACTAGCTCATGAAGTTAGCAGGTAAAATTACCTGTCTGCAACTGCACTATGCAGTGAGGAAAAGGTGGAATAAACGTGGACAATTAAAACAGACAAATGGTTCCAGGTTATGCTTTGCTACAGGCCTGACAAGCCAACATAGAAAATCTGTTATGATACGCACAGAAGGGGTTCCCTGCCATACTGCCAGGGCTATGGGCTGTGGGGCCGGGCCCACGGACAGATAATTGCCAGCATCAAGCCACACACGTTACAGTACAGATTCTCTGAGTGCATTTTAAAAGAGGAATTAGCGGTAATATCCATCTATGGTTCAGCTATTCAAAACAAATTTTCTACATTGAACTGTAGTGTTGCAGCAATAAAAAAGTCAATGAGCGATGAGAACACAATACCGCCAACTAGTGGCCCTAATTTAAAGATGCCACTGCTCAACATACATACGCCTATCAACCCTCATTGTTGCAACCTCTGCTATTGATTCGCACAAGCCCAGACAAGCATTTGAGCACAATGGCAATTATCATTAATTCTGACATGAGTCAGAGGAACAGGTGCAGCAATTCACATGCCACGCAACTGAAATAAGATCTATCTGCATTCTGACTGGTTTTGAGATATTGAGATATTGGTTTTGAGATGTAAAACATCACACATATATTTAGTGCTACTAACTAACTTGTTTTTGTAAAAAGAATAGCAGTTAAAGCCTTATAATTCTGTTAATGCCGGCCACAGATCCAGATTCAATACTAGACTGGGGCGTGTGTCGGGGCGTGTGTCGACACACCTGCGCACACATACAGAAATAGCCCCGATGGAATGCAGCAGACCTGGTGCAAATACGCTTTTGGATTCAAATACTTTTCTGGGCTCGATTGATCTTGCCTGGTGCAATTGAGCCAAACACGAGGACAAGAAGGCGAGGTTTGAGGTTTTTGAGAGTATTTAATAGGTTCCAATACACCAGACAAGCTCAGTAAAGCGTAGAAAAGTATTTTAATCCAAAACAATTCTGCATTTGACCCAGGTCTGACCCCATTTTGTTTAAAAACAAAGAACTGTACAGGAGGTGATATCTGTTTGACCCAGATGAATGGAGGGGATGGCATTACAGGAAGTGATCAAAGAGCGGGTGTTGGTGACGTACCTGCTGGCCTTCTGGGGTGCGTCCGTGGGAGTGGCATTGTGCTTGAGAGGTTCCACCTCCTCCCGTTTACCTGTTTCACACATACAATCAAAGATACTACATTACTACATAGCAGCATGTCAGTACTATTACACAGCCCATAAAGCTGTACTGGAGGTCAAACTGGATAAAGCACACACATGCCCATAAAATATAAAAAAATATTTTTGTTTCAACGCTTCTATTTAATGTCCTATAAGAGTAACCTTCAAACTCATTACACCTTAAAAGGCCAATGCAATTACATTAACCACCATGGAAAAAAATGTTCTAACAGTTCAAGATTTTGCATGTGCACACACACACCACTCACAGCTCACAAGACATACTAAACACACTACACACCAGTGGATCCACTCTCCTGTCCTTCTAAGGCTGGGTCTGCTTTCTTCCCCCTGGTTGCGCTCCAGTTCTGGAAGAAAGGAGATGAAAATATTGAAATATAAACAAAATACTCAAGATATATTTGGAACAGGAAAAAGGGTTTCTATTTTGCTGAGAACAAACTGTGACTACTACTTGGCCTGCCCATAATCCCTGGACCCTAGTTTGGCAACCACTTCAAGCTACACAATTCATCATATACAGTGATGCCCCAGAAACATGTGAATTTAGCATACACTGACATCTGTGGTCAGAACTACAGTACTTAATTTTGTATTTGCCTGCAACAATAAGCTGAACATGCCATTCAGAGCAAAGAATAGTCAACCGCAGTACACATCTGCACACAAGTCAATGAGTAAAAACAATACAAACAAAATCTAAGCTTTATTTTACCTTTCCAGTTCAAGCGATTGTCAAAAAAGTATGTGACCTAATTGTGAATAAGCTTCCACCGGTACTTTCCATGGCCTCGTGTCTATACGATCTCCGAATCGTTTTCCAACACTGGAACTATGTTGGCTTTTTTAAAACTTCTTACACATACCAACTCAAACCGCCATGCAGAAGAATATTTACATATGTTTGAAGAACCGAAAAATATACGGCACTCTCGTGTACCTGGAGTTACAAACGCTAGACAGTTATGCTTTGTAGTCAAATTCCTCTCAGGAGAGTGTGAGGCTCACCAACGGCAGTTGAAGTCAGAGTAGCCAGGAAAATAAACTCTTGACCTATCGTGGCAGTCATCCAGCAAAAAAGTTCGGAAGACAACCTTTGAAGTGATCATGGCTGATTTACACGATTGCGGTCACATGCTAATGTCGTGTACTCATTTTACGTGTCCTCAACCCAGCCCAGTGGTTAAGTCCCTACCTACATCTTTGGGTGATGCTAAGGCCAAGTATTTTAACTGCTGTGCTACCTAGGGGCCACAAAATACTTAAGGGGGTATACTAATAAATCTTAAGGGGGTATACTAGCACCTTGTTCAATCTACCCTTTTATCTGCACAAAGTTACAAACCTTTTCTTTTTTCCAATAAAGAAAGACTCAGATTTTGCTAATAGCCTTTGGATTTGCTACACCTGTACAAGGAGCACTTCTGATACAATGGACTGTAGTGTAGTGACTATCACTTTTCCACCTATGCAATAATATGCAGCCATGTAATGTACTAGAAGAGAGAACCAGCAGTGATTGGAGAAAAGGCCCATCTATCTCTGAATAGGCACAGTGTATTAGGCTATTGGCATTTGCTGGCTGAACAACCAGTGAGCCCACCCACTTCAGTTCCATTAACTTTACTGGTGCTCAACAGATTGACTGACTTTTGTTGTCATTGTTTAGGATTGAGTTTGTGGATCCAGTGGGATTCATATCAGCAGCAAAAGTAACCAAACCTTGCTGAGTGAACCGGGCGATATCGTAGCAGCAGGCTGGAAGATACCATTCACGGTAGAGATGGAGGAGAGCAGTGGAAGTCTGGAAAGGCCCCTGAATAATAACAATAATGAGAAAATCCATCAGAAACCACAAACTGCTCAACAGCTGCACAAAGCCTTCCCGAAATTCAGCAGCTGGAACAATGACAACAGAAACAGAGCACATATCATCACCCACATTCTCTCTCAGTACTGGGTTCTTGTGAGTTTTACCATTGATTCTAAGGTCCTCGTCAGTATTGTATTTAAAACAACAGTATGGCATGTGTATACAGAACTGAATACATGTTATGACACGCTAACATAACACAATTGATATGTTAACTGACTACCAGCCTGAATTAAATCTCAATTCAAACAAGCTTGATAAGTGTTCCAACAAGCAAAACTTAGAAACAGAGAGGCAATTTCCCTTTTTATGCCCCTGAACTTTGGAACACAGTGGCTATGAATCAGATATATTGGAATCATGTTTACAAGCCAATTGAGGACATAAAGTTCACCTTTGTAAAATAACCCTTGTGTAGCTCTTAGTTCCCACATACCGCACGTAAAAAAATAAAAGAATAAAAATAACAGGGGACTGCAGTAATCATTGGTTTTCTTTTCTAATTTCCTTG
Source organism: Conger conger (assembly GCF_963514075.1). Taxonomy (NCBI): domain Eukaryota; kingdom Metazoa; phylum Chordata; class Actinopteri; order Anguilliformes; family Congridae; genus Conger; species Conger conger. The sequence continues at coordinate 31,209,819 of NC_083760.1, read as the reverse complement.
GTATACAGTTTTCTACAAATGAACACTTTCGGTCCCAAGAGTGCCATAGGGCACTCAAGCGTAGCTACCATAAAATACCCATATGGCACTGTTGACCTTATACCTTTTAAACCAATCAAAATGGCTGCTGTACTATTGTTTTGAGCCCTGATTGAAACCCAACTAAATTCTCTCTACTTTCTCAATTTTCTCAACCAAGGCCAAACTCACTTGGGATTTGGGTGGACCCACATTATTTACCATTTACTTCATATTGGGCTCGGGACTGAAAGGGTTAAAGACAAGGTTACACAGGGCCAGTTGTTGAACACTGAATAGTTTGTCATATTTCTGTGCACTTTACAGTTGACTTTATTAAGTGTAGTTTAATGGTTTCTATTCATTTTTCATGTCTTTTTTAATTGTCCCCTATCCTTGCCTCTGCATGGCTATTACTGCTGTATGTCAAGTACGAAGGAATAATTTATAATTATGTGAATCAGATATATTGATGTCATTTCAAATCCTGGGTAAAATTGCATGTGTGGCTGGCACGTAACCGGACCTGTGACATCATTCACCTGGTGTGTTCTGCTGCCCTGGTTCCAGAGGGCGAGCTCCTCCCCTTCTCCTCGGACGCTGTGTTCTGAAGGCTTGCCTCCGCCGCCCCATTCCCCTCCACCTGTGGTTCCTCGACAACCGGCCCCTCTCCCCCACTGGTCTCTGCCTCGCCACTACTCCCTTCCCTGCTGTCGCTCCCGTCCGTAGTAATTGCCACGGCAGACCCTCCCCCCGCCACCTGGCCGGTCCGCGCCCCGCCCTGCAGCCCTTTGAGTTCCACCTCTGCGGCGAGTTTCCGGCGGGTCTCCTCCAGTTCCGCTCTCGTGGCCTCCAGCTCCCGTTCGGCCCTCAGCTGGCTCTGTCGCGCGGCGGCCAGCTGCTGCTCCTTCTCCTCCTGGGCCTGCTGCAGCTTCTCCAGCTCCTCCTGTGCTTCCAGGTGCAGCCGGTCCGCCACTGACACTGCCACCTGCAGGTCGGACTGGAACTGCAGCCATTCGGCTCGCTCTAACTGAATGAAGGGAGAGAGGGCGTTACCGCAGACTCAGAGACACAAAAGCACACAGACACACACGTACGCGCCCACACATTTTTGGCAGTAGGGGTGGTCTGGCCTTTGAGTAGTCAGATAGACACACACACAGTGGAAGAACTGAGGATGAAATATTCAGTAAAGAAATATTTTGACATAAAAAATTAAATACGCCACCTACACTGAAACATAATGCGAAACATTTGTTTACGGTCCTGGACTGCTGAGGCACCAGTGCATTGGAATCTGTTGATTTGCGGTGCGTGAATTTGGCTGAAAGGGCAAAAACTTCACTAAACACAGAGCCAATCCCTCCCCATTTAAATTTCAGTTTTTGATGTTGACAAAACAGCCAGTACAAAAACACGTGCAGTTGCCTGAACCTAACTGAATAGGTTTTATTTTACAGAACACTAAAATACAGAGATTTGGGTGCCATGTTCTACTGGTGTTTGAGTAAAGTGTACCTGGATTGTATACAAGGATATAACTGAACATATATTGTATAAACTGACCAGATATTCAGCTTCCTTAACTTAGGGACTCCAGTTAATAACAGAAGCTATGAAGGGATATCTGCAGCACTATATTTGCAATGTTTTCTTAAATATGTAATGTTTTAATCCAATTTGTAACCTATAACACACAGGGCTACAGTATAGCATAACGGTGAGAGAACTGGGCCTGCAAATTCAAGGTAGTAGGTTCTGTGTGTTTAGAGTTCAATGTACTTACCTGAATTTAATATTATTATCATTATTATTTATTGAGATAAAAAAAAAAAAAGTTGTATAAGTCCCTCCACATAAGAGTGTCTTCTAAATGCCTTAAATGCTAATGCAACTTGTAGGCCTGCCACATCATTGCAATGTCCTCTGCCGAGTGCCCATTTAAGCAGTCAGTTGATAATTTCTTTCCTTTTTGCAATCTGGTAGCAGAAGTTATTCTACCAGAAAAGTACATGAGCTGATGCAGCTTACACAGGTTGGATGCAGGCATCTGATTTCCAGAGCAGTTGCCGGTATTAGCCTGCCCATTGACACCCTCCCTCTGTGGGTGACTCCAAGGGCTCATTCCAATCACTTATTTTTCACCTCTTTTCCCCTTGTTTCTTGTCTGACCTGGAAATTGATCGAGGTCCACCATCTTTAAGGAAATTCCAATCCGTTAAAGATTTCCTTCAAGGAGTTAGAGGCTGGGAGCTAGGATTCTGCCACAAAATGATTGAGCAAGAAAACACGAGTGCATCCATTATGGTATTTTTCCAGAATGGGTGACACGTAAATGGTCGACCTGTTGATCCACCTCTCCCCAACTGCCATGTCTGTAACTGGCATTGCTTCAAACTGCCTCAAACATACGTAGGAAGGGGCAAGGACATTCCATTTGCCTAATTCATATTTTCTCAATCTCCGCCGTCTTCACCTTTTTTGGTTTCCTTTCCTTCCCTACACTAAGGCCCTGTCATCACTGCTCATGGCTAGTCTTATGCTAATAACACCCTAGTCATTCTCTCCTTCTCCCCATCTGACACACAAGTCTCTGCATTCCGCTTACCTGAGGGACATCCAGAGCTGGATGGAGAACCACCATCTAAAGCTCAACCCAGGTAAGACAGAACTAATCTTTATTCCTGTTCTAAGCCCTCCCCTCCTTGATTTCTCCATTTCCTTAGGGGACACCAACGCCCTGTGCAAAGAACCTTGGAATAGAATAGAATAGAATAGAGTTTTATTGCCATTTGCACAGGTACAATACAGTACAGGTACATTGGAATTCTTGTGTGTTCTCTTCCAGTCAGGCAAGTAAAAAATACACATAAATAATAAATAATAAAGGTGAGGCTAGTGCAAGTAGAAATGGTGCAGATGTACATACAAAACAATACAATACGATGATTCTCTCTGCTGTCTTTATGACCCGTTGCAGTTTTTTCCTCTCAGCCATAGTGGTGTTTCCGTACCACACTGTGATACCACGGGTGAGGATACTTTCCACAAGTCCTCTGTAGACTTGGGTGTGGGGCTGGAGTGCGAGTGTGGCCTTCTTCAGCAGCCTGATGAAATTTAACCTCTGTTGAGCTTTTTTCACTGTAGCTGCAGTGTGTTTTGCGCAGCTGAGGCTCTCACTGATCTGAAGGCCCAGGAACCTGTAGCTCTCAGTCCGCTCAACCACTGTCCCCTTGATGACGAGAGGCTGCAGAGGGGGCTTTTTTCCTGAAATCCAGAATGAGTTCTTTTGTTTTGTCCAGGTTCAGAACCAGATCATTGTCCTCCCCATAGGCAATGATCCTGTGGACCAGGTCTCTATATGATGACTCGTCCTCCCTTTTAATCAGGCCGAGGATGGTCGTGTCATCCGCATACTTGATGACGGTGTTATTGTCCTGATTGGAGGCACAGTCATATGTGTAGAGTGAAAATAGCTTAGGACTGAGGCAGCAGCCCTGCGGGGTTCCTGTACTCACTGTGAGCTCAGCAGAGAGCTTTGCGGTCAGCTTCAGCGGCCTGATTGTGTTGAAGGCTGAGCTGTAATCCAGGAACAGAAGCCGAGCATAAGTGTCATGAGAGACGAGAGGTGTTGCAATATGGAGTGAAGTGCTAGTGCCACCGCGTCGTCCACTGATCTGTTCGAGCAGTAGGCAAACTGAAGTGGGTCAACGGTGTCTGGAACCACAGAGTTTATTTGTTCTAGCACCAGCTTCTCCAGACACTTCATGGCAACTGAAGTGAGTGCCACAGGTCTGAAGTCATTCATTGTGGTTGTGTTTGGTTTTTTAGGGACCAGCACAATGACAGAGGACTTAAAGGTGCGTGGGACTGTTTCCTGTGAGAGAGAGGAGTTAAAGATGTCGGTGTACACCCCTGCCAGCTGCTCTGCACAGGCCCTCAGTACTCTCGGTGCCACTCGGTCGGGTCCCACTGCCTTGCGGGGGTTCACCCGCCTGAGAGCCCGAGGACCTGTGTGTGCGTCAGCTGAAGTGCTTTCTCCTCTGGATCACAGGTGGCCTTTAAGGGAATGTCTCTGTTTTTTTGGTCAAATCTGGTGTAGAAGCAGTTGAGGTTGTCAGGTAGAGCAGCATCCCAGATCACAGTTCTGTTTGCATCTGTTCTGTAGTTAGTAATTGACTGGATCCCCTGCCACATGCTCCTTGTGTTGTTTTCCCTATAGCAGCTCTCCAGTCCTTGGGTATATGTCCTCTTGGCAGCCCAAATGGATTTTTGGAGCTCATAGCGGGAATGCCTGTACTCCATAATGTCCCCTGACTTGAAAGCTGCACACCGCTTCCTGATCTTACTGCGTACATCCGCATTGAACCAGGGCTTCTGATTGGGAAACACACGAATAGTCCACGTGGGAATGCAGATTGAAGTGCACCAGTAAATATAGCTGCTAACAGTATCTGTGTACTCATGTATGTTGTCTGTGGCTTCCAAACACCCCTGCAGTTCTGCTAGTGCCTCTTCAGTCCACATCTTCACAGTTCACACTGTGACTGGGCCTGCTTTGAGCTTCTTGATGTAGGTGGGCTGTAGCAGAATAGCAAGGTGGTCACATTTACCAAAATGCGGCTTGGAGACAGCAGCATAAGCACCTTTAATATTGCAGTAGCATTTATCCAAGGTGTTGTCTCCCCTAGTGGGGAAATTAACAAGCTGATGGAATTTGGGGATGCTTTTCCGGAGATCACAGTGGTTGAAATCTCCCAGAATAACTAAAGCAGCATCAGGATATGAGTTCTCATGTCTGCTGATCATGTTGTGCAGCTCTCTGTGCTGTGTCCTCGTTAGCCGAGGGGGGGATGTACACTGTGCTCAGAATGATACACTGCAGTTCTCTGGGCAGGTAAAAAGGCCTGTACTTCACGGTAATATACTCCACATCCTCAGAACATGACTGTGATATTACCGTGTTGTCGGTGCTCCAGGACTGACAAAGATTGCTGTTCTTCCCCCGCGTGTTTTACCGCATTCCTCCACGCTGCGGTCGGCTCTGTACACACTGTAGCCTGCCGGTGTTATGGCCTCGTCGGGGGTCCTTTGTCTGAGCCACGTTTCACAGAAACATAGAACGGAACAATCCTGGATGCACCGCTGTGTTGCCAACCGACTGATGAGATCGTCCATCTTGTTAGCCAGAGACTGGACGTTGGCAAAAAGTATGACCAGTAGAGTTAGCTGGCCCTGGCTAACCAGTCGGCGGAGTCTGCGTTCTGCTCCTCCCCGCCTACCACGCTTCCGTGTCAGCCTCCGGGCGCCAGGAGATCCCCCTGCTGCGGCCTGACCCGGCGACACTCCAGCGTGGAGCTGTATCTCCGGGAAGGAGTCCAGGAAATTTGTATCAAAATCTCCCTTGTGGCTCAGTTCTCCCAGCCGAAAAAGAGTCTCCCGATTGTACGTGATACTGAAAAGACAAAAACAAAACTAAAAGTACAAAAACTAAATAAAACCTGACTCAGAGAGCTACGCTACGTCGCACACAGGGGAGCGCCATCTTGTATCTTGGAGTGGTGAAGGACTAGCTGTCCATCACTGAGATCATTGCGGTGGTGACCCGGACATGCAGACTCTTCCTGTACAACATCCGGAGTATCTCACCACTGACTCAACCAAGCTCCTGGTCCAGCCTATGGTAATGTCCCAACTGGACGACTGCAACTCTCTTTGGCTGGCCTTCCAGCATCTGCTATTAGACCCAGGCAACTCATCCAGAATTCCGCAGCTTGTCTGGTCTTTAACCTCCCCAGACATTCCCACGTCAGCCCCCTGCTCACTGCCCTCCACTGGCTGCCTGTTATGGCTCGCCAGCATACCTCCAGAAGATCAATCAGACGCGACATGCATTACATTACATTATTGGCATTTGGCAGACGCTCTTATCCAGAGCGACGTACAACAAAGTGCATACCCATAACCAGGGATAAGTTCGCTGAAAGACCCTAGAGGTAAGTACAATTTCAACTGCTACCTGTACAACAAAGGTAAGGACAAGGGCCATTTTTTTTTTTTTTTTTTTTTTTGAACAAACAAACAAACAAACAAACAAACAGAGCAAAAGTCACCAAAGTTAACTATCCAAACACTGCTTACCTAGCCAACTAAAAATACCGATACACAAAGCAAGTCACAGAGACAACAATTAAGGTTCACAGGGAGGTAGGGAGGGATGGGGAGAGGTGCTGCTTGAAGAGGTGTGTCTTCAGCTTGCGCTTGAAGGTGGGGAGAGATTCTATAGTTCTGACCTCAACGGGGAGTTCGTTCCACCACCGTGGAGCCAGAACAGACAGTAGTCGTGAGCGTGAGGTGGAGGTTCTGAGAGGGGGAGGTGCCAAGCGGCCTGTGGAGGCTGAACGAAGAGGTCTGGCAGGGGTGTAGGGTCTGATGATTTTTTGCAGATAAGCTGGGGAAGACCCTTTAACTGCTTGGAAGGCTAGCACCAATGTTTTGAATTTGATGCGAGCCATGACAGGCAGCCAGTGGAGGGAAGTAAGCAGGGGGGTGACATGTGAGTATTTGGGAAGGTTGAAGACCAGACAAGCTGCTGCATTCTGGATGAGTTGGAGGGGTCTGATGGCGGACGCTGGGAGGCCAGCCAAGAGGGAATTGCAGTAGTCCAGGCGGGACAGAACCATCGCTTGGACCAGGAGCTGGGTCGAGTAGGGGGTGAGAAAGGGGCGGATTCTCCGTATGTTGCATAGGAAGAACCTGCAAGACCGGGTCACCGCCGCAATGTTCTCGGAAAGGGACAGTTTGCTGTCCATCACCACGCCGAGGTTCCTTGCACTGGGTGACGGCGTGAGTGTGGTATCCCCGAGGGAAATGGAGAGATCCAGATGGGGAGAGGTATTAGCAGGGATGAATATCATTTCAGTTTTACCTGGGTTGAGCTTTAGATGGTGGTTGTCCATCCAGCTCTGGATGTCCCTCAGGCAAGCAGAGATACGGGCTGAAACCTGCGTATCAGACGGCGGGAACGAGACGAAGAGTTGGGTATCGTCCGCATAGCAGTGGTAGGATAGCCCATGTGCAGTGATCACAGGGCCAAGGGAGCGAGTGTAGAGAGAAAAAAGAAGCGGGCCAAGGACTGAGCCCTGGGGAACTCCTGTGGCGAGGGGCCGAGGTGTCGATACCGAACCAGCCCAGGCAACCTGGAAGGAGCGACCAGAGAGGTAGGACTCAATCCAGTCCAGGGCTGTGCCACAGATGCCCGTTGCTGACAGGGCAGACAGAAGGATGGAGTGATCCACAGTGTCGAAGGCAGCAGAGGGATCTAGAAGAATGAGGACAGAGGAGAGGGAGGCTGCTCGTGCGGCATGAAGTGACTCACTGACGGAGAGGAGCGCAGTCTCTGTCGAGTGGCCCGATCTGAAGCCAGACTGATGGGGGTCTAGCAGGTTGTTGTTAGAAAAGAAGGAAGAAAGTTGAGTAGGAGCGGCTCGTTCTATAGTTTTACATGCCTGCCAATCCTCTCCTTTCTGCCACCCCAGGACCTCTGGGGCCTCCCTCTTTGCACTTACACTACTAGCTATATAAACCGTTTGTCAAAGTTATTTAATTTGTGTATACTCGTTTTGTCACTGCTAGTGTTATATTTACCAAGACTGTTTTATTACTGCTTTTATTTGTTTGTTCTCATCAGATTAATATAATATATTATCTATATGGTCACTCCTAGCACTAGGAACTGTATACATACTTCCCTGGATAAGAGTGTCTGTCAAATGGCTGTAATGTAATGTAAAGGAAGAAAGAAGAAAGTTATTTGAATGAGCCCCATGGCGAATTGTGTGCCACCCTATGTGACCCCTGGGCACAGCTGGCCAACTGGCGCAGGCAATGTCAGGATTCATTTTAGACTGTGGGATGCTGTGCCAAGGTGAAAATTGCCAAAGGAGCCACTTGGGAACCCCCTGAATGGTCTTAAACCACACCCCTTCATGAATGAGCCAGCAAGTCAGTAAGCTTTCTCCTGAGTGTAGAAAATAGAAGATAGAACCTCTGATATAGGGAATATTGAGTATAATATCTGACGTGTGTTCAAGATGGCAAACTAATGTTACTAACTTTTTTATGTTCATCACAAATGTTAATGTTAGATAACAGTTTGAAAAGGTAGAGCGTGTTGAACTAAAATATATTATCCGCAGTATCTGTTTTCTGGAAACATAGTTTGCCATGAACATTCGCTGTCTTGAAGGCACGTCTGGTCAGTACAGTACACAGAACATCTATGGTAGCCGGTTTGGAGTTCAGCAGAGGCCTAGGTTTTGGAGTATAATGGTATCATACCTGGGTTCAATACGTAATTGTTTTCGAGTCAAATACTTTTCTGTGCTCGATTGATCTTGCCTGCCACAATTGAGCCAACTGAGAGGACCAGAAGGCAGGGTTTGCACTTTTTGAGAGTATCTCAAAATACACCAGATGATCAGTAAAGCATAGAAAAGTACTTGAATCCAAAACAAGCAAGTTTCTGACCCAGGGCCGAATGGTATGCTTTGGCTGTGGTCGGTTTGGGCCAGGGCAGCTCACAGACTGTGGAACTATGCGGATTCACGCTGGAGCACCATGGCAGAGAGCAGGGAGAGGACACAAGAAGGGCGAGACAGAGGGTGGGTCCGGTCATTGGAGAGGGGAGGAGGACCGGAGTTTTAGCCAGATGTCAGAGCAGAGCCCCCACACCACAGCTGGAGACCATTATGCTTCCACTGCAGACACACACAATGCAGAAACAAAAGGCTGTCTCTGTTCTCTGACAGCAACGAGCACACACGCACAAACTTACATGCATGCACAATCACACACGCAGTTACACTCACGGTTTAAACAGAAATGCTAGCACACATGTGCATACACATTCTGACAAAAGTGTCGAAAACACACTGGCCCTGACAGAGACACACACTCACCCACACATTTAGTATATCCACACACTGCAAACCCACTTCTTTCTTGTGTGATACTAACTAATAATCATGCAACAACCAATCCTCAAATTCCAGCTTCTTGAAGTAGTAATGAGTTCTTGAATTTCTTTAGTGATAAGATAATTGGAATTAGAGACAAGATATCTGTCTCTACCCCAGTCAGTGGTAGCCTTATTAACTCCAATCCCTTACTCCCATACCTCAGAGTGAACTTATCAAGTTAGTTTATTCTTCCAAATCATTCACATGTCTCCTTGACCTTATACCTAAAAAGTTACTGAAGGAGCTTCTGCCTGTTCTTTGTAAACCAAGTCTTCACATAATTCACTGTCATCAGGTTATGTCCCCATACCTTTGAAGATAATCAAGCCATTACTCAAGAAACCAAATCAGGATCCCACTGTCCTAACCAATTATAGACCTATTTCAAACCTCCCTTTTTTATCAAAGATCCTTGAGAAATGTGTAGTTCATCAGCTTTCTTCTTTCCTACAGGCCAACAATGTATACAAGAAGTTTCAGTCTGGGTTTAGGAAGCACCATAGCACTGAAACAACCCTCACCTTAGTAATGAACAATTTGTTTCTCTCCCTGGACTGTGGCAGTATCTATTCTTGTCCTACTTGACCTAAGTGCTGCCTTTGATAACATAGACAAACACATTCTCCTCTGTAGGCTGGAAAAATGAGTTGGCATTACTGGACAAGCTCTTATGTGGTTTTGGGTCCTTTTCGCTTTTCTCTTTGCATGTTCCCTCTTGGGAACATCATAAGCAGACATGGTGTTGAATACCATTGCTATGCAGATGATACAGAACTTTACATGTCTTTTTAGCCAGGTGAAGCTGTCCAGCTAGCCAAATTGGAGGCCTGCCTTAAAGATGTTAAGGCTTGGATGACCCAAAAGTTTTTCCTATTAAATTCAAATAAGACTGATATACTGACAATAGGTCCCAAATCACTTCGAGATAAATTCCTGCAGTTTTTAAAAAAAAATAGATGGTTCCTAAAGCGGTTGTTAAAAACCTTTGTGTAACGATTATTTCAGAACTATCTTTCCAGGCCCATATTAATAATATCACCAGAGTGGCCAGAGTGGCCTTCCAGGAACATTTCCAAATTAAGGAAGATGTTGTCCCTCCAGGATGCTGAACAGACGGTGCATGCATTTGTTACCTCACGGTTGGTTTATTGTGATAATTTACTGTCTGGTTGCACTAATTCAGCTCTGAAACGCCTTCAGCTTGTGCAGAATTCAGTTCTTACTAGAACTAAGAAATGTGAGCATATCAGTGCGGTGCTCAAAATCCTTCATTGGCAAACTATTAAAGGTACAATGGGTCATTCCGGTCTTATAACTGATAGGAAGGGATTTACAATGGTCTTGTAACAATGTTTTAACACATAAATCCTGCCTATTGTACCTTTAAATTTAGAATTGATTACAAGATCATGTTGTTAACTTATAAAGCATTAAAAGGCTTGGCTGCAGAATATCTCAGTGAGCTACTCATTCCTTACTCTACACCAAGATTACGTCATTCTCAAAAGGAGGTAGTTCCTAGTGCAACCCAATGAAGCCTATGTAAAACCAAACCACTCACACTGTGAATAATGACCGGGGTGACAGCTTCACGAGTAATACCTCCTGCTTCTCCATTTAACCACCAATCAGACTGGCAGTATGAGGAGTGTTCATTTCTAATAACACTTTTCACTTTGGAAGTGAAGTGCCTGCAAAATAAAATTGAATGTAATGTAATTTTCAAATCCCATGGGAATGGTTTCCTTACACACGGCTGATGTTTCTGGAGCCAGGCTCAAGGAAAACAAGCAATGCCACTATTAGCTGAATACAACCATGGAGACCCACTTGCTTTCTCACATGCCACAATTATCTCCACATAGCCAACCCGACCCATTGCTTTCCCATGCACAACCCAGAGGACTGGTCAATCTCACATTCAAACCAACGCACACATGCACTCATATACACACACACACACACACACACACACACACACACACACATGTACGCACACACAGCATGCCCTAGGATTATTTCTTCATCATTTCTTCAATGTATCACACCTCACTGCTTATCCACACCCTCATTCTCTCACACACGAAGGGAGGATCTCACTGCACACACTGCCTGCGTCTCTCACGCCAAACACCAGCTCTTTCGCAAAACCGAGGCACGCTCCCACGCTCACTCTCTCTCTCTATATATATATATTTACTGTTGCCAGGTTTTTACGGTCACCCCAAAATCCCTCTCGACTCAGCAGGCATGCATATTTATACTGTACTACTCGGGCTAGGGTCTCATGCAGTAAAACTGGAACCGGCGATCCCATTGGTCAGGCCCGAGGACCTGAAATCAATCCCATCTGCAGTACGGTTTTGAGAAACATCCCAGGCGAAGCAGTGTGGGCCAGGGCGTGATCGGGGCTTGCGTCCCCGCCTTGGAAACCATATCTCAGCGTCTCCAGGGGGAGAGAGTACGAGAAAGGCTGCAGCAGCAGTGAGGTAATTATTTGAGTTTCTGCAAGCTGCAGAGCATGAGGAAGGGAGGGAGAGAAGGAGGGACAGAAAAGAGTGGCGCGGAAAAAAGGGGGAAGGAAACCTGACGCCCACGCTCTGCCGTGTCCATCTGTCCGTCCGCACCCTTGGACACACACGGAGACCGCTGCGATGCACCAATTTCTCTTCCCGTGGATTTCTCGGCTGTACATTAGAACAAAATTCTGTTTCATTTTTGTCGCAGGAACAGTACTGTACTTCCCCAAACTGATGATTAAACAGCACATTCAGTGCCTTCTGTTTTCGGGACTCCCACTCCTGCTTGTTTTGGTTAAGCTGAGTCCTATGCTCTCATGGGAATAAGGGACATTAAGTGTGTGTGTGTGTGTGTGTGTGTGTGTGTGCTATGGCAGCAAACAAACATGGTTCTAGAAGGGCATAGGCTCTTGGCCTGCACAGCCTAACATGTCTGTTCTTTCTTTAGCAGACACCTGAAGAAGAGACTGTAGGGAAACTTTGACTGTGAAACATATAATAAACATACGTATATATAAGGATAGAACCCCAGAGTAACTTGTCCACATGAGCAACACACAGACACACACACAAGGGTGGGCTATGATTCAACAGGAAATTACAAAAAAGGAGAAGACAGGAATTAATCGCAATCACAGAGGAATGCCACAACAGCAAGCAATGGACAAGGAATGCAGACCCTCTGCGCTCCTCCATCTGGACAGAGCGTGCTTTGTGAGGAACTGAGGGGAATAAAATCATTGAGATCTACTAGCCCCTTCCCTCTGAGCTGCTCTAAGTGCCATCAGTCAGGAAGCTGCCGATAATGACATCACTCTATCTCCCACTCTCCGCACTATTGTGTTTATGGGTGGAGGACTCAGTCCATTATCGCCACAATTAAGATTGAACTCGGTAAACTTATCATAAATATAACCTAAGAATTTTGTATTTACATTCTTATGACAACCAAGGTCATTTCAGGCAGTGATTCGTGCAAAATAAAAACAACAGGTTTTAAATGCATTTTTACTTTAAGAAATCTTTAGAAAGATATTTTTGAACTTTGGAATTCCAATCAGTCTATCAGAAGGATCTCTGTCCCACTCTGGGTGAGAGGAAGTAGCGGGGGTCTCAAGGGAACTGACTGAGTGGGCCTACCTTCATGGTCTCCTTTAGGCTCTGAACTTCCTTCACCAGCTCCCCTCTTTCCACAAGGATACATCTCAGCAGGTCTGACACAGGAAGCAAACGCACAAAGTTATCAGACACCAATCAGATGAAATTTCATCAATTTCACCATTCAACATTCATGAAGAGTTTGGTTTTCAAATGCAGAAATCAGTCTCATTTTGGAGCACCATAATGTTCTTCAAGAAATAAGACAAACAGTCACAGACAGAGGCCAAACCTTAGGTTTGCCAAAATCTACTGTTTGGAACATAAGTAATAACAAAGAGAGCGCTGGTATGCTGAGTAACGACAAAGGATCAGGTAGGCCAAGGAAGACCTCTACAGTTGATGATTGAAGAATTTTCACTATAATGAAACACCTGTCCGATCAGAAAAGAAACACTCGGGTGTGGATGTGTCAGTGACAACTATCCACAGAAGAGCTGACGAACAGAACTACAGTGGCAATATGGTATTTTCGACTGATGAGACCATGATTCACTTATATCAGAGTGATGGCAAGTGCAAAGGAACCCAGGACCCAAAACGACCTCATCTGTAAAACAGGGTGGTGGGGGTGTTGGGCATGTATGGCTGCCACAGGTGGCGGCTCACTTCACTTCATTGATTATGCAATTGTATTGATTTGAGCAGCAGCAGAATTCATTCTAAAGTGTACAGAAATATCTTATCTGCCCAAGTTCAAGCAAATGTCTCTAAACTCATTGGACCTCCTCAAACATTATGGAGGGCACTGTTTGTCTTTGTGTTGCTAGTGGCTATGGTGTCCCTCAGGGGTTTGAAATGGGCCCAGGTGTGTTGTCAGGTGTGCCACATTATTCATAAGCATATGCATTTTCTTTCACTTTTTGATAGATGATGGGGGTGGTAATGATCCACAATAGATATTTCTGTTCTACATAGATGTCTAACTCATCATTGCTATGAAATATTGGAAAGGTCAGAATTCTAACAAAATGGAAGCTCTGCCACACCTTCTCTATTCTTACCTGGGCACGTTAGCTCACAGTGTTACATTTGAATCGTTTTGGCTGCCCTCTTTGTTTCATTTCCTAATTGGAATGCCCAACTGTAGTAATAGGTACACACCTGCAGCACCCTGTGCCCCATTCTCATCATCGTCAGGAGTCAAATCCAGAGTTGTCCTGCACTCTTGCAGCAGCCTCTTCAGGGCAGATACATCCCCCCGCGTGTCCTCATGTCCGCCTTCCTTCCTGTTCCTCACTGCTGCCAATGGCTTCTGTCCACCATCCACTTGGTCCGGCTCTGAGAGGGGGCTGGAGATGGGGCAATGTCCAGAGGAGGAAGGGCTACCGGGGCTACCGTCCCCATCACTTCCTGTCTGGTTGGGCTGGGCGCCATTCTTCGAGGTTACAGCGAAAGTGGAATTCGGGATGTGGGGGTTACGTTCCTTATACGATCCCCTTGGACTCCTTAGCTTTAAACTGTCTGGCTTCTTGGGGGAGGAGGCTAGAGGCAGGGGTGCCCCCTGAAATGTTGCGGTGATTGGAGAGGAAGGGAGGGAATGGAACAAATCTAGATGAGCCCCAGTTTTGTGAGAGACAGAGAGAGAGCAAGAGAGAGAGAAGGAGAGATATGAGATATTATTACCACAAAAAGCATGCAGGTCTTATTATTATGGTTCTCAAAAGTAATGTGTTAACACTTATGATGAATAACAGTAACTTATTTATTGTTTGTTTGTCTTCAATCAATCTTTCTTGCCCTGATGGTTGACAAGACAAGACGGTTGAGGCTGCAGCACACAGTACTCCACTCAAGCTTCAGCCAATTGCATGTCACCAGCCTCTTCTGCAAATTTGGCAACTGAGTTCAGTGCTCCACCCAGTTAATTAGCCCGATATCATGGCAATGCAAAGACAATTATACTTTTACATCTGTATTGCATGTCTGTAAACCGCTAGCCAGCTAGCTCATGGTAAGGCCACTGTGAAGGTAATTCTGCTGTTAACCCTTTGAAGCCTAATGACGCATTTTGTGTCAAAAAGCACTCCTTTTAATCTCTGTCAAATAACTCTTTTATTTCTGAACATGGGATAATTTTCTAGGGAGACTTGTGACTCTGAAATACAATCAGTGAGCACTTCATTAGGAATTCATTAGACTTATTTTTTAGACTTAAATCTTCTACTGCTGTAGCCTATCCACTTAAGAGGTTTGACACATTGTGTGTTCAGAGATGCTGTTCTGCATACCACTGTTGTAATGTGTGGTTATTTCCGTTACTGTCACCTTCCTGTCAGCTTCAACCAGTGACCTCTCTAACTAACAACGCATTTCTGCCTGCAGAACTTCTGCTCACTGGATGTTTTTTGTTTTTCACACAATTCTCTGCAAACTCGAGAGGCTGCTGTGTGTGAAAATCCCAGGAGATCAGCTGTTTCTGAGACACTCAAACCACCCTGTCTGATACCAAAAACCATTTCACGGTTAAAGTCACTTAGATCAGATTTCTTCCCCATTCTGACATTTGGTCTGATAAACAACTGAACCTCTTGACCACGTCTGCATGCCTTTATGCATTTAGTTGCTTCCACATGATTGGATGATTTGCATTAACAAGCTGGCGTACAGGTCTACCTAATAAAACGATCACTGAATGTATGTTAAATTGACAGACAGTAAAAGCAGTATCGTCAAAAAAGCCTTTTAGTTCTCTGAGCATATTTCTGACTGGTACTCTATTATTTCTACACACTATATTGTAAAACAATGGCATGACCAATTGACATTGCTCTATAATATGGTTACTCCATATAATGTAGGATGATATACCTGAACTGACACTTTTGATTTTGGAGATATACTCAAGTGCACATATTTTTCAATAAGTGAAAATGATTTATTTCTCATATAATGTGGCTCACCAACAAAATAATATCATATCCAGGTCCATGACTTAACATTTTTGGTTAAGGACAAGTCTTTATTATACAAAATAGAACAGTTTAACAGCCATAGCATTATTATTATTATTATTCTTATATAAACTTTGGCAATTTATTTCAAAATACATTGGGCTCCAGATTTATTGGCACCCTTAATAAATTTGCACAAAAAATTCTGCTAAAAAAGAATACAGTTGATATAAGCTTTATTTTACTACACATATAAAGCAAGTTTGCTTTATTAACGATTCAATGGAATCAACCGAAGAAGGTAGCCCAAGGAAGACCACTGGGGAATACTCTATGGTGAAGAAAACCCTCCTGACAAGGGCCCAACCGATCAAAAACACTGTCCTGGATGCAGCTGTAGATGTGTCAAAGTCTAGCATAGAGGACTACACCAGCAGAACTACAGAGGGTACACAACAAGATGCAACCCAGTGATATGCCTGAAGAACAGAAAGGCGAGATTACAGTTTGCTAAAAAAGCACCTAAAAGAGCCCCAACAGTTCTGGAACAAAGTCTAAAGATGAGACAAAGATTAACATGTACCAGAGGGATCGGAAGAGGAAAGTGTAGAGACAAAACGGAAATGCCCATGATCCAAAACATAGCACCTCACCCGTGAAATATGGTGGATGGGGTGTTATGGCTTAGGCCTGTATGGCTGAAGAGGAGACTGAAGGCAAAAAGTCCCCAGTTTCCTTTTAAACACAAAGTGCTAGAGAACAGAACCAAAATAACGAAAAATGTGTCACAGTCCAATGAATTATGGTGTTAACTGCACTTGTGTCCTTTTCTTGGCAAGTTTGCCACCATTCCATATGTTTTACACCTTTTAGTTGTGCTTACAGTGCTAAGTGGTATGTTTAACCATTCATGTCTGTTTTTCTACCCATTACCCGACTTGGTAATGATGGTCAATTACCAACTGTGTCTTCTGAATTGACAGCTCTTTGGCTTTTCTCATACTGATGGTTGACAAAGGATTTCTGCATGCCTGTTAACTCATTGCTATACTCTAGGGAAACAGGAAGTGATTGAATGACACAATGTAGAAAATTGTATTGCCAGTTTCAATGATTTTATTTATAATAATCGTTTGGGGTGCCAATAATTTTGGCACCTGTGTTTTTCAGAAAAAAGGAGATTACTGAATAAAAAATGTAAACTTGAGATGCATATTGTTTATTATATACAGCCTTTTTTACTAAATTTTTATGGGTGCCAATAATTCTGTATTTCTTTAAAATGAGAGCACGAAGCAATGCAAAAACAATCCTGAAACAAATAGCTATCTTTATCAATGACACCCCGGCTGAGAAACGAGACTGGTTTCTCAACGTGACTGAGGGAAACACATTCTGTCCTGCCACTGAGTAAATATTTTCTATCCTCAAACACTCAGATTAAAAAATGTAAAATATTGCCAATATTTGTGCTCATTTTGAACCCTTTGGCTCGGGCAAAGAGTTCTGCCAATTCATCATCCGGTGAGACGCGGAGGGAACCGGGCGAGGCCGGGCGGCATGGGCGTGATATCGGGAGTGAGTGGCTTTCTCGCACGGCTGTGGTGACTAAAGGTCAGATCATGCAGCTGAGCCTTGGGGTTAGACGGCTCTTTGTTCTCGGGATAATGTGACGAGAGTTATCGATGGCGCACGTGGGCCAGACCAGCTGGAGAGACGTGGTATTTGGCTCTCGGCATGGGCGTGTCTATAATGAAATTAGTGAAAGTGCGATGCACTGGCTAGATTCTCGGAACCAGAATGCAGGCGAACAGGATGACTCTGAGGAGCTGAGAAAACTGCCTATTCACATACTTGTGAGTCTACTATGTGTGTGTGCGTGTGTGTGTGTGTACTATATGTAAGTGTGATCGCACGTGCAGTGCGCATGGCTATATCTGTATTAGTGCATGTGCACATGTCTGTGAATGCATGTGTTTGTACGAGCATGCAAATTGTGTGTACACATATAGGGTGGGTTTTTAACCGAAACGTTGCATGTTCGATTCTCACGCAGAGTATGAGATATACTCTTGAGCAAACGTACTTAACCCATTAGCTATGTATGAACTAATATGTCATTTAAAAGAAAAAACTTATGTAAGTCACTCTCGATAAATGCCAGGAATGCACAGTATGACTGTGTTTCCACATACATACTGTATGCATGCACGTGTGAGCCCTTGCATGCGTACGTCAGTCCTTCTGTCAAAGGCAGCTTACCTTCGGCAGGAACCTCCTTACTTCCGAAGTTACCCATGATGCAGTGGTAAAAGGACAGCTGAACCGTTGCCCCTCTATCACTGTCTTCCGCTTGTTTCCCTCAGGTGCTCCTGAGTTCAGCCACCATGGGATGGGATTAATCTGCAAATAGAGAGGACTTTAAGAACCAGATAGATCCGTTTCACTATGTCCTCCCATACAAACCAATTTGCTGCTTTTCAAACAGCAGTTCAGTCCCATTCCCATAGCCTGCCCTTTAGTACTACAGTAACTAATTTAATTCAAAGTCTCTATC
Source organism: Conger conger (assembly GCF_963514075.1). Lineage (NCBI taxonomy): Eukaryota > Metazoa > Chordata > Actinopteri > Anguilliformes > Congridae > Conger > Conger conger. The sequence continues at coordinate 31,191,653 of NC_083760.1, read as the reverse complement.
AAAAGCCAAAAGGATGTTAATAGCACTTCAAGTACCACTAGATCCAAGTGAACATCCAAAGCGGAAAACCCCTGTTTTATCTAAATTGACGCACTAACCTGCTTTCAGTAAAACCTGAAATGGCTGAACCTGCTACAGTGCAATTTCATCCCAAGACTGATGAAATGTTCTAAAACACCTAAACAATAAAGAATGCAATAAAGAATGCAAGAATGATTCCTGCAATATTCTTCCCTACCAAGCTGCAGCGGGGGAACTGTGGAGGGTCAGTGGATTTCTAAAAGGCACTGCAGTTTATATCCAGTGCAGGGAACTGAAATAGCGCTACATTTATAATAAGGAGATTTATAATTTATTGAAAAAACAGCAACTCCTTTGAGTTAAATGTATTAAGTGTATTGAATGGAAATCTGCTGACATGTTTCAGTAATCTACCTCAGATCTATTGGTTTTAAAAAAATATATGTTTGCATGCTCCATGTGATCCTGCGCTCAGTTTTACAAATCTATAAATACAGCTCAATGTTGAGGCGCTGGTACAATGTTGTTTACATGCAAGTATCTAGTTTCTTATCATCATATACACTACGTGTCTCCTTCCTGGTTATTCATTCTTTAAATCTCAAAATCTCTAAAGGATCCCCGTGGGGGTGGTGGGGGACGAGAGTTAACCTCTGCATCTCTGCAGCTTTAGCGCTGGACACTCTCAGGTTACACCAACTGGCAAATCCTCATTTGAATAGTTTCCATGGAAAAAAAAACCCAATTTGCTTAATAGAGCACAGCACAGTCGGTGCATTTCCTCTGCACACTTTCTGTTCCCATGGATCCACACACTCTCAATAATTTCCCAAATGTACCCTGAAAGTACAAATGAGGACCATTTCTAAGCCAAAAAGGTACAAATGAATTATATATTTCTGGCTAGGGGTATAATTTTATGCACCTATAGGGAACAGCCCCAGCAACAAACATTGAATTCTTAACCCCGTTCACCATAAGCCACCAAAAGGAACAAGTGCACTGCTAAGAACAATGTCTTAAACTTTGCTGCATCAAGTGTGTAACCTGTTACTATAGGAAAGTGAAGTTGAGTGTACTCAAACCATAAATTACGGCAGTTTAGAACAATTGTTGAATGCACATTTCAGTTGAAAGAGTATTTCAAATCAAATATTTCACCTTTCGTAAGGAATCTAATTGATTTGGACTATATTCATTTTGGGCTCTGTACTCCAGCACATTGAATGTGAAATTTAATTTGAATTTTATTAACTATGAGGTGCAGATGGTCATCTTTGATTTGAGGGTATTAGCATCCATACCAGGTGATCTGTATACAAATTATAGTCCCTTTTATACATAGATCTCAATTTTTATAGAGCAAAAATCAGGTGACAATTGGCTGCTCAGCTGTTTCCTGGCCATCTATGCGTCTTTGCACTATTAGTTGATGCACAAGAAAGCTAACAAAAGTTCAAGGTGGGGAATTGGCATTTGAAGTCTATCCAATGTGCTATAATGTAGCACCACAAGAACAAAAACTGTCACTGTCCAAATACTTTTAGTAAAGAATGCTTGTTATATATCCATCGCCATCTCGTCAACTTCATGCTGATTCATTTTAATGTGTTGAGAGTGTTGAGTGTTGACTCTAGAAACATCCACTTATAGCAATCAACACTGTAATGCATATCAGTTTCCTGCTGAAATGAAATACTGTGGAAATATTTGTGTGCGATTATGACTTACTGTGCAAGTGTCATCAATCAGAGCTGAAACCCACTGTTTGAAGTTGCATTTTTTTGTGCAGTGGTGGATTTTGTTGAAACCTTCAGGGTTAACGTCTGGGTCTAGATGTCTGACGTGATTGCAGATGATTTATAGCGATGGCTGCATTACGGTGTTTAAAATCAGTAACGCATAACCTGGTCACATGGTACAGAGGCATGTGCAACGTTTGAAAGCTGCGCAAACTGCATACTGTCCCAGTACACAGTGTGAGATATGCAGTTCACCACTCAAGCAAACAGTTACCTTCCTTTGACCCTCTCCTAATGTTCACAGGGCAGCTGAAGCTAAGCAGGAATGAGCTTCATTCAGTTGGTTGGGGGAGGTCAGTGCCAAAGAAAACAGGTTGCGACTGGTTGTGATGTTGCAGGGCCAGTAGGGGACAGTCCTTATATCTGGCTAAAAACCAAATAAAAAGCAATTCCTCATTACTTAAACAGGGACACTGTTGTGGCAGAATCCATCAGATAGAACCTCAGTTTAGGGTTCCGACTCAAAATGGTCGTTGAGGACATCATTAGACATCATATAGAGTAGGTGTCTTGCATACATTTCCAACCTGGCTGTCTTAGGCTGGTCATGTAATCACCCCCCAACCACCACCCCTCCATTTCAGGTGAGCATGCTAGTGCATCCCCAGGGTGTTGTTATGCAGAATGAAACGCCTCCCCACACACCTTCACTGTGAAGGTCTTTGAGATTAAGGGTACTATACAACTGCAATCCATAATCATTATATCCAAACAATAAGATAGCTTGTCCTCCCTCTCACAAGCCTCCACTAACTACTGATCTGTGAGACAAACCCAAGCAGACAGTTGGTTAGAGAATGCATAGAGAAATTTTGAACAATAGGGACTTAATTCCCTTTGACAGATCAGAACAACTGTCAAACTATTACATGTCCAAAATACTGAAGAGGGAAACATGATATAATACAATAAAAGGCGTTTTACTACTCTAGCACCACATAAACTTGGTGTTACAAAGTTCTCCATCATTCACTCAGCTTTTTGAAAATATTTGATAAGGTTTAAAACAATGGGGATGGTTAAATTGGACTGAAGCTTGCTTGCCCTTTAAAGAGCTCCCTCAGCCAGTCCCACGCAATTATGGTGTGAAAACAAACCCAACCATGTATGTGGCTTTGGCACATGCTGCTGAGTTGGTTTTATTCATGGAATCCCTCTACCACCAATCTCTCCATTATATAGCTTTGCCAGTTTGGTTCTTCTTCTTTGGTTATTCTCAAGATTTCACTGTCAACCTCCGCTGTCAGGTTTGTTAAACCTAATTAGTTTAAGCAACCCCAAATTTCAGACCACACCTTTGTCTGTTAAGTCTTTTGTCAAAAAGGTTTTTGGGAGTGTGTTTATTATTGAACAAGCTAAGGATTTCTTTATTTTATGCCTGTTAAACACAGTCATACAAATTTGGCATTTAATTTAGCTGAGGTCCAATTAGCTTTTCAATGTAGCCAAGGACAATGAACTCAATTGCTAATTAAGGTTGAGCCTGCCTTGATGTTCTTGTTTAATTAACACACTATATTTTATTCCCACACACCACCAACATCACATTTCTTTCACAATTAATATGATTAACAACTGCGGAGATGTCAAATGAAGGTCAGTATTAAATTATTAGCTCAACCACCTCATTGACAATTACATTCAAAAGGAGCCGGCACATTGTCCTCGAGATTAAATTTGAGAAAACCTGGCACAATTTCCTATCTAATTATTTGATAAATGGATTAGTCCTGAGAGCACCAAACTCTGCCGACCGCAAGAGCTAGACGTAATCTGGAGCCTTTTTTTCACAGACCACGGCATGAGAAAAGATGAGTGAAAGCTACATCTTAAAACAATGCAAAAAAACAGGACTCACAGAAAGGGATTTTGGTTGCAAGTAAACTGGGGAGGAAAACGCAGTGTACTATAGTATTTTATACGCTTGTTTGATCGTAAACAAATAAGATTTTTGTCTGGGAGAATCGCATTTGGAAGTGAACAATTCAATATAATGAAACTCAAGAAAGCCCGCTATTTAAAAAACCCCCAAAAACGACTATGCTGAAATGCGTAGTCAAGACTTTCTCCTGTTGAAACACAGCTCGTTACAGGTGTTGCCTACAACACGCTCTACAAGACAAGCACTAACCTTTAAGATGGATCTTTTCCGGAACTTTGTGAGAGCTGCAATTTCAGTTGGGATGAGTTTATTACCTCTTGGTCGATTTCTGTCCAATTCCACTCGCCCGTTTCCCCCACCGCATCGCATACAGGCGCACTCGCGGTATTGCCTGTCAGAGTTCGAGTTAGACAGCCGCTTAAAGTAAACTCAGAGCTCAGGAATGAAGGAAGCAAACCCTTCCTTGTGTCCCGGGTCGTATCACCGGTCCCTGTGCTCTCAACTAACGCGTCAAGCTATCGGCAAACACAGGGTCTATAATCCTTTACCCTTTAGTTTGCACATATGCACAATTTTAAAAAGAATCCCTCCCAAACTGCAGTGCCTCTTGTCCCATTAACGGTTCTTTTTTTTTTTTTTTTCTTGCTTAGATGAGACAAGCCAACATTTGGTCGCTATTTACGTTGTCTGACCCTGGATGCGTTGTACTAAACTGTGCTCTATAATAAATAACTAAAGATTAGATAACCTTATCTAACGTTACATGTTTCGTATTATGATATGATCAAGATAACTTAAAAAGCGTGTTAGTTCGACTGTGTAAATCTTCTTAAAAACGCACAAACCAAAAGGAGGGCTATTGTGATGATAGGTTAAAGGGTTGAGAGATACTTACAGGCTTGGGCCTATCAACAAATTTCGTTCAGAGGAGGAACATACGCGAATCGTATCCCAGGCTTTAATGTCGTTTAACGTAATACTCCACACTGACATGATATGTAGCCTACATTAGACTATGACAAACAACCGCGAAGAAGAGTGACCCGTAGCTTATTGCGATTACAGGGATGGAATTCTGTCTATTCAGTCGATATGTTCTAGGAATCTAGCTGATCATACAACATCACGGTTCCTGTTCAAATATTTGAGAAAATATTTTGTTTGTCAGTGTTTGCACTGGGTGTGACAATATGCTTTAAAAACCACCCAGTTTGGTCACGAGAAGATGCCTAAATGGAACAAAACCACACATCGCAAATTTGAAGACATTCCTGCAAAATGCACCCTACAGACACAACATACACGTTATGCTATGATATGAGTATGCGTCTAGTCCTAGTCCTCCTCATACCCGACATAAACTAGCAATGACAATAGGCTATTAAATGTCTTCATCTATGCATCTGTATATTGTCTCCTAGCTCAAGTGGCAACGGACTTACCGCCGCCCATAGGAGAGCTCATAGAACATACCCCATTGATTAATTAGAACAAATGTTTGGTGCTTTAGTTCCAGGGAACATTAAGTTGTTGCCTGGGGACATCTGCAGGCTACGTTTGGTATCGGGGTTGTATATGGTAATTCAAGTAACAGGGCACAGAATGTTTTTTTTAAATTTATTTATTATTGATTTATTTTGTATTAATTTTTATTTATTTATTTGTTGTTGCTTGCAGTGGAGATTCTACGGTATCTGTAACTTCTGAGTGGTGGTTTGTGGTAAATTCAAATAAGCTGGTAGACCATTGGGATGACCCATTCCGATTTGCATGGGGATGAACTAAATCAATAAATGGGCAATAACATTATTGATACATTTTATTTCACTGCTGAATTTTTAATTGATGCCTAAACATGGTATAGTTGGCTGTACGTTATGGATAATTAACATACTGTCATATTATCCTTGAACATTTCCATGGGTAACAAAATCTGCCAAAAAAACCCCCAAAACATTTGAAATTAAGAAAACCGCAACGGAAAACTGCCTAGCAGATTGTCCTTTAATTAGGCAATTAAATACCAATCCTGATTACATGGATGATTACACTTTTATTCAAATCACAATACTGCAGATGTACTGCACTACCGCCTTTGTAGCTATAGAATTAGACAATTTCTCCCTCTGTACTTTCGATTTTTACCGCTGCTTCTGGACACCAAATGAGTTGGGCAAACGCTCCAAACACATACGCTATCAGCTGATTGTTAGGGTCAATCTTTGTCCAACGCATTTCACCAAGGCACGAATGAGTAATTGATGGCTGTGCATGTATAACCAACACATCCTTGTAATGGATTAGCATGCATCGTATATGCCCTTGGAAGGTTTTCATAACTGTATACATACAATGTATACATTTTGTTTGACATACTGTCAAACATTGAAAGCCCCTTGGCTCACCAACAGATGTTCTTTGTGCAACACTATTTCAAACAGGACCTTGATTCGGTGAATTTGGTGTTTTAGTGCTGGGCTTTAACAGAAGATATGCACTCATTCTGCCTTTGCAAAACTAGTAATGTGTAGAACTTTATCATGTGTATATGCTGAAACGAGTTCTGTTGAAGGACATTACTCTTCAATCTATATTGTCATAGAGCAGTTTGCATTAAAAGAGTTAATGACCTAAGGAATTTTCCCTTACTAAATGTCAAATTGGATCCCCTCAGTATTTACTTCAGTGCCCAGCCAAAGAGCCAATTAATCTGCACTGTAAGTTTGTTAACAAGATATATGGTGTGTTGAAGAACAGTAAAAAGCACTGGATTGATTCTCCCTGAATGTGGTGGTTCGTGGACTATAACTAATATGGCTTAGATCACTGAATCATTTTATGTTCAGATCCTAATCACATAGACAACCAAAATTAATATGTACATGTATAAGCTATATTGTCATACATTATATGTGTCAAGGATGGGTCAATTACATTTTAATTTGGAATTAATTGAAATTAGTGATTATATAAACAAACCGATTGAAAATGTGTGGACCAGAGATATTATATCACCTTAAAATGGTTATTTTGCATATACAGTATACAGTAGGCCTTTAAATATAATAACACTGTATTTTGGAAAACTAATTGTTTAGAAGTTTTTGAAAAGAAACTTCCGAAGAGGATATAGCAGGCCCATATCATGTCAAATACGATACAGCGTTCAAGCTTTTTCACTGAATAATCCAACCTATCCTTGACGCAAAACATTTGACATATTTACATCAAATTTGAAACTCCAATTTGGAGACTCCAATATGGCCTACATTTAAAACTGTCAAGTTTCAACTGATAACTGACCCCAATTTAGCTTAACAGTTGGAAGACAAACTGCCTTTGACACAAGATGGCTCAATAACAAATCATGTCTGCAGATAAGTGGGTTGTACTGCTGACATGCCAGCATTGTAATCTCATTACATTCAAAAACTTCAGTTGGTGGTCTTGACAGGCCAGCAGGGGGTGCTCTTCCTTTTGGAACTAGAGTGCAGGAGAAAAGAAAAAGAGAAAAAAAGAAAAAAAGAAAAAAAACTGAGTGCAGTATATTCCATGTCTTTTAACAGGCCAACACATCCAAGCACATGCATTAATCAAATGTGATAGGAGCTTAAGTACTATGAAAAAAGCATAATGAAGGCTTTTGGAGCCAGTCACAGTGTAACTGCTAAAATCAACTGTATTTTACGCATGACACATATCACAGCAAGATAGGCAAGTGTAAGAAAAGAGCATTAAGTTCAGTACATGGTTTTTTGTAAAACAGTTCAACATAAAACTACTATAATATGAGTGCATAATAATATATACAAAATAACATAAAATATACATTCAGTGAGTAATTTATCAGGTATACTTACACCAGCTTGTTAATGCAAATATTTAATCAGCCAATTATGTGGCAGCAACTAAATGCATGAATGCATGCATATGTGGTCAAGAGGTTCAGCTGTTGTTCACCCCAAATGTCAGAATGGGGAAGAAATGTGACTTTGACTGTGGAATGATTGTTGGCGCCAGACAGGGTGGTTTGAGTATCTTAATGTGATTTTAATACACAATAGTTTGCAGAGAATTGTACAAAAAACAACAAACGAAGCTGACCGGAAGGTGACAGTAACACAAATAACCACACATTACAACAGTGGTATGCAGAAGGGCATCTCTGAGCACACAACATGTCAAACCTTTTAGTGGATAGGCTACAGCAGCAAAAGACCAATAAGTCTAAAAAATAGGTCTAATAAATACCGAAAAAAGTGCTCACTGAGTGTATATATATATCTTTTTTTAATCCATTCAAAACCACATAAAATGCAGTACATGGCTGTAAATTAACTAAGATGAAATTAATAAACTGTGATCCCTGTTAGAAATAGCATTGCCTTTTGATTTTCAGCATTTCTCCAGTGACCTCAGTAAATAAGCAAGAATAAAGTAAAGAAAAATAAACAATAAAACAATAAAAAATAAAAAACTAAGATAGAAGAATGCAAAAGCCAATCGAGAAAGAATGTCAGCTGCAAGTCTGTGGACAAACCTCTTCATTCATTCTCAGAATGCATTGCTCACTGCCTGTAGGCACACTCGCACTGAGTGCTATGTTAACATAATGAATGGACGGGGGCCATTATCTATTGACATCAATTGAAGGAGCTGGACGTATGTACGCTGCCCCTGCACTTAATCAATGGCAATCTGCCGAAGGAGCGTGGCGGCTTGCCATCTGTACCACCTGGGTTCTGTGCCAACCCTGTATGAGACTCTCTTCCTAGACTCTTTAGGCACAAAACTGCAGAGCGGAGAGATTCATCTTGTTAAAAAGCCTTAACCAAAAGGCTTATTTTGCCTGTAATTGGAAGACCCCCTCTGCCAAGGATCATCAACTCTGGCCCACAAATCCAAATCCAGCCCTGGTTTTATTTTCTTCTGGGTAATTATTGTTACTGGTTGGCTGTCTTCCCACCTGACTCCCAGGTAAATGGAGGGTGGAAAACTAGCAGTCTTCGAGTAGCTGATCCCTGCCCTATGCCATAAACAACATGAAAGAATGAGTACCGAACACTGCATGCTATCCCTGGATGTAAGAACTATACTTTTTTAAAAGGAAATCTTCCTCCTTCAAACAAGCCCCCTAGTGGCCAACATGCTGGCAACATGAGACTGCTCAACTCTGAGCAGTGCTCCAGCAACCAAACTATGGCTTTTGGAAGATTTTACTATTATTTTGCAGACTCAATCATTTGGTAGGAGAAAATTCTCCTCACTCACTTGTATGTTGTAAGTTATGTTATTATAATTGCCTAAGTTAAAACGCTCGGTTATATTATGTTTGAAATATCTCCCATGGCTATCTTTCCGACAATGCAAAGTGTAACTCAATGCAATGTAGTCTACAGTAACATATTTTTGTCAGTAGGTCGGCTATCACTGAACTACTTGCATTGCATAGTAGTGTATGATGTTCACATTGATATTTGTTGGATATTGTAGCTGTCAGGAACCGGGTCAGAGGAACTAAGAGCAGACTCAGGGATAACGTGAAAAGGGCAGGCTTTATTAAAAGAGATCCAACACATCCAGAAACAGGCAATGGTTGTATCCAGGCAGACAGGTACATACAGGGTAAGCAGAGCATAATCAGAAAAACAGGCAGAGTTCTAAAACCAGGAAGACAGACCAAACAAGCAAAAGTACAAATGCAAAATACAAAAAATACAGGGAGTCCAAAACCACTCAAAAAAACCTTGCGAGACCTCAGACGGATCCGGGACCTCAGACAGACGTGGGGCTTGAGGTGACTGTGGAGCTTCAGACACCCATGGGGCTTGAGGTAAACACGGAGCTTAATGCGAACACAGGGTTTCAAGAGAGCATGCGTGTTCAGGGGAGCATGGGCCTTCAGGGGAGCACAGGGCCTGAGGCACGCACAGGGTTTCAGATGAGCGGGGGCTTCAAGCAGCCGTGGGGCTTCAAGAGAGTACAGAGTCTCAGGCAAGCCTGGTGCACACCCTGATGACCCGTCTCAGCCGGGTCAGAATGCCGTATTGGTCCTAGGAGGTCGGTTATTTTTCATTGCCGTGGAATAATATATATAACATCCAAAAGTCTGAGACCACTAGTGAAAATGCCTCTATTTTGCATTCTTTTCTAATTTAATACAAATGTGTTCATTAGAAATAATATTATCAGCACAACAATTTGAGTGAAAAGAATTTCAAAATTCCAAGAATGGTATTTGGTATGTCCTACGGCTTTAATGGCAACTTGAGTTGGCACTGACACTATTCCAAATGCATGGTTTTAAAACACTACTCTGGTTTTGTCATAGGTCATTTTCATATATTTGATATATTTTTAGATCACTTTCAGCAGAACTATGAAGATCAGAGCAGAGGATGTCAGAACCGGAGTGAATGGCAAAGTTACTTGAGTGAGATGGGAAATTAATACATGGCGATTCTTTTTTTAAGGATCTCCATGATTCAAATGGGTCATTGATTTGGGTCTGAAAATACAGATTTCCGTTGAAGAATCACATCCCTGTCTCCTCTCTCTCTCCATCTGACTGAAGCTGAACCATACCCCCCCCCCCCCCCAATACAGGATGCAGTCTGAAGGCTTGTGGTGTAGGGTGAGCTGCCTCCAGCAATACCCAGAAACTAAGACTCCCAACACCCCCTGCCACACAGCCAGCACTACCAGTGCTCCCTATTAGATTATGAATTCTCATCTGTAAGAAAGGGAAGAAACAAATACACATCCGCCAAGGCCTTGTTTCTGGAATAATCTACTCAGGAAAAGGTTCCATTTGAAATCAGAACTGATAAGAATACATTTATCTGCAACAGTGTCATTTACTGAGTCCATTTTTTCAATTCCACTGTTGCAGATAAACTATAAACACTTAAAGCGTTGAATTGACACTGAACATTTTACTGTTCATGGTTTGGAAAAAACCCAGTGACAAATCTGTCTGTTGGCATTCCTCTGTAAAACACCAGAGGAAACCCATCCAGCACTTTCCACACAGGTTTTACACACAAAATGATATAAGCCTGTAATCATGTGAACAAGCCAGCAGGAATAATTTGTTGTGTAACCCTGTGGTGTACAATAAGGGCCTCTCTGTCTCAATACTTTATGCCAAACAATGCCTGATTATTTAATTGGCCAAAACATATCTCTGATATTTCTAAAAAATATAAAAGTATGTGCTACAAAGTATGTGTTTCACATGTAACTATGACTAAAACATTTTACTGTAGTCCGATACAGGTTATGGGACATTGATGTATTCAGATGTTAAAGTTAAATGTGTTGGGAAATATTATTAAATGTATACAATGGTTCGGTAACATAGCAGGACACTACTTCCAGATGCAACACACACACCTTGTTTCAGTTTCCCATTAAAAGAGACTGTCTAACAAAGTCAGGCTGTGAAAGGAGCAGCTGTTCAGGGAACACAGCAATTCTTTTGGTGAAACCCAACATGACTTCCAATGAAATGGTAAGATTTAATTTTGGCTTACCAACTTCTTCTGCAGCAACAGGAGGATTAATTGGAAAAAGTATAGACAACCAAGGGGTCCAGGAGGGCAACTAAGCAATGAGTAAGTAAATATCTAGCTAAAAAGCTGTATCAAAATTTTGGCTGTGGATACTTCTTCCAATTAATTCTTCCATTGCTGCAGAAGAAGTTGATAATTACTGCAGGATGTAGCAAGAGTTTATAAGTTATTATTGGCAGTGATGCAAACGCAGTGTTTGGTTTCTGACAACAGACGTCGATCCCATTTGCGGCAGCAATGGCTCTCGTCAAAAAGCTTTGGCCGCCTCATCCTCCACTGTTTTCCTCCTCTGTAAATTCAAAACTGTAAGCTTGTATTTCTCCGACAAAATCGAAAAGTTCATCCTCTAAGTCAGAGCTGTCTGTCACATCGCTCTGGATAGCAAAGTTATGTTCCGCGATATGTGTATTCTAACGTTACCATATTTTGTCGTGATCACCTGGATGGGTGGCTGTCCATAAACCAGTGTCTGCATTCAAGGGTGGAGTTTGATTGCCCATTACCTTATGGGAAACACAGGCTGGAGATTGAAGCCAAACATGTCCAGACGTGTTTGCCCTTAGAAGTTTTGCCCCATATTTAGGAAACGGCTACACTGATGGTGATTTTAAAAATGCCTACACACATCATTTAATCATTTAATCCAAATAATCTCAACTGAAACAAGCGTGACAGTGTTCCTTAATAGAGGACCCTTTCGAAATAATTGCCATGGACCTCATAGGACCATTACAGCGAAGCATAAAAGGATATTGCTTTGTATTAATCCTAGTAGACTAGGCCACCCGGTATCCAAGGGCAGTTCCCCTTCGCAATGTATCTGCTAAGACTATTGAGGAGGTGCGGTTTCATTTTTTCCCCATGTAGGAATCCCTAGAGACTCTCACAGATCTGTCCAAATTGTTCGACGCCAAGTCTATCTGAAGCAGTGTCTACCACCCTCAAACGACGGGCTGGTGGAGTGGTTCAAAAAGACACTGAAGACAATGATTTATAAGTTTATTTTCACAGATATCCAACATTGGGATAAACTATTGACCCACTGTTGTTTGCCGTAAGCGAGGTTCCCCTAGCCTCCACAGGGTTTTCCTCCTTTTAATTATTGTACAGGAAGAGGCCCCAAGGCATTTTGGACTTGCTAAAGGAAATTGGGAGGAGAGTCCAAGCAAAAGTAAAAATTAAATTTAATCTGTGTTTGACTCAGTCAAATTGTACGCATACATTTTCTCCAGGCTCAAGAACGTCAGAGACGGCAATACAACAGGGGAATGCAATTACGAATATTCAAACTGGGAGACAAAGTCCTGGTATGACCATACCACATCGGATGTCAAGTCAGGTGAGCAGGGACCGGTGCAGCAGGTGGCTGGCGTATTCTCCCCCTACTTGGAAGAAAAAGCTGGAAAACTACGCGATGGGTGTGTCACAGGGTTTGACATCCATGTTATCAATTTTTGAAATAAAAGTGGTATGTCTAACTGCTTATGTATTTTATTTTTGTACCCATTACCAGACTTATGATGGTCAATTACCATCTGTCACTTTTGAGTTAACAGTTCTTTGGCTTTTCCCATGCTGCAAGATGACAAAGGGATTTTGCATGCTTGTTACCTAAGACTGAAACAGCAAGTGATGGAATGACAATACAGTTCATTTAGACTCAAAATGCATGTCACTTTATTACATACTGCATATTCATGTACAGGTAATGCTGAGAAAGAACATACTAAAAATGTGTTGAATTTGGATACTGAATTGTGCTTTTTGGTTCAATCAGTATCCAACTTGATAAAGGGATAATACGCATCAGACAGAATAAAGAACATGCCTGTGTGGTAAACAAACATACAATGGAGTGCATAAGGGCATAAAGCAATTTTTCAGGCCTTCATTACCATTCTGTGTTGGTTGTCAGACACTCATAAAGCCCTGGAGTAGTAACAGTATTATGACTAGAGTCCAGAAAGCAGTGCATAAAAGCTCAATTATCAAAAACAGAATTTACTCTTGGCTTGCATATTGCCTCGCCTGCATCTGTGACTCTCTTAGAGGGATTTAAGATGGCTTTCATCCTGCTTTCAACACCTGAACTTGTACATTAGCTGTCTGGAGAGGATAATAATTCCAGTAAATGCATGACAAGAGGAGATGGAATAATTATTTTGATATACAGTAGCCTGCTACTGGATCGCATTTACAGCAACCAATTTTAAGCTTTACCTTTTAAATACATTTGGCATTTTTTATATACAGTTGAAGAAATTCAGATTCAGAAATTTAATCTGACTCATGAATGGAGTAACCAAAATTGTTTAATCTGGATTGTAGGGTTGCTTGCTAGCACTTTGTTCCACTCCGTAACGGCTCAGGATTGCGACTATCGGCAGGCGCACAGACTTCAGGCAGCCGATCAATCAGGAGCCATTCTTGCTGGACGAGACCAAGATAATCCAGCAGATTGAAACCCTAGCTCACTGAGGATACTATCAAACAGGTACTGTCCTGCTTATCAAAATGTTAGTTTTTATAGTCAAAATTCTGTGATATTGCAAACAGCACACAATTAATACCCAATATATGCGTCGCGGAAATTAGCCATCCCAATGATGTTTGGAATTGCTGTTTACAACTGGTGCCACTATATTCGCAAAAGCACTCGGAAGAACAAGTATTTTTCAAATGATTTACATTCTCTCAAGTTAGTTGATTTACACATTCACTGGAAATTCCAACCCCCCTATAAAAACAAAATTTATATTTTGTTCTTCAAAGTATGAGGACACTTTTGGGCAGACTCACATAAGAAGTGTAATATAGGCTATATAAAATAGTTATTTTTATTCAGTGAAAGAAGCTCATCTCAGGCAGCAATTAAAGTAAATCTCCCACCTGGTAGAAAAATATACACCAATGAGCCAAAACATTATGACCATACATTAAGTGAATAAAAATGATTATTTCATAACAACGGTGCATGTCAAGGTCTGGGATATACAGTGGGGTCCAGAAGTCTGAGGCCACATTGAAAATCTAGGTTTTTTTCCCCCATATAATTCTGGAAATAAACAGAAAGTTTTAGGATTTAGAAAAAAATGAAATTAAACAAAGCCTTGCAAGAACTACTTGAAGACTAAAGAAGAGCAAGGAGTGCTGGACAATCCACAACCACCTGAGCTCAACCCCATTGAACATTTATGGAGACATTTGAAGACTGACAAAAGCCAAGCATTCAGTAACGTCACAAAATGCTCTTTGGGACATTGTCAAATAATGCTGGGATAACATGAATCATCAGGTTTTCCACACATTTGTGGAATCCATGCCAGCTTGAGTGCACGTTGCATTTAAAACAAAAAGTGGACTTACGAAATACAAAGAAATTCTGTAATGTCATTTCTTCAACTTTTCACTCAAATTGTTATTAGTGGTCTCAGACTTTTGGACTGCACTGTTTTAGACTGCAAGCAAACAGTTGGCTCCTGTAGTCAACATGTTGAAATGCAGGAGAAATCGACAGGCGTAAAGACCTGAGTGACCTTGACAAGGGCCAGATCATTATGGACAGAAGACTGGGTTGGAGCTTCTCCAAAACGGCAAGGCTTATAGGGAGCGCCCAGTTAGCAGACCGTTCAGAGTGCCCATGCAAACCTCTGTCCACTGTGGAAAACACCTACAATGGGCAAGAGCATCGGAACTGGACCTTGTCCCGTTTTCTTTGACATCATGTGGATGGGCGGATACATGTTCATCGTTTAACTGGGGAAGAGGTGGCACCAGGATGCACTATGGGAAGACAAGCCAGTGGAGGTGTGTTGGGAAACTGCTGGGAAACCCTGGGTCGCAACTTACAGGACTTAAAGGATCTGCTGCTAACAACTTGGTGCCAGATACCACAGGACACCTTCTGAGGACTTGTAGTCCATGCACTGATGGGTTAGAGCTGTTCTGACGGCACGTGGAGGACCAACAGCATATTAGTCAGGTGGTCATGTTTTGGTTCATCGGTGTATAATGCTATCATTTATCATTATATCACAGCAGAGCAGACAAGGATAATTAAAAACTTTCAGTGTAGCAAGATGTACTAGAATCAACAATACGGTTAGCTTAGTCATCAAGCCTGAAAACGTATATCAAGTATTAAATGAAATGCTAGGATTGTGCTAGCAAAGACCTACTAAATTCAGCTGTACCGTTAGCAGAGAACTATCCTGACAAGTATTCTCTGTTATCCTGACAAAGTGTTTAATATTAAACAAAGTGAGACCTCGGGGCGGATCAACACGTCCAGGCGGGTAAACGGCAATAAAACAGCATTGTCATGGCAGCCGCCCCCACCCGCCCAATCACACCCCCTTATTTACTGCCAGTCACCTCAGCAGACCTGGCAGGGGGAGCGGGGAGGTCGTTTCGGGGCCCCTCCACAGCCGAGCTTCACCCCTCCTCACCCCAAAAAGCTGAGGCACTTCAGGCTGTTAATCGGCCTGCCGCGTAATGTCAAACGCTAAACCTTGAGCCCTTCTTCATAAAACTTGCCACTTTGTGGTCTGCTGTGACATTGAATATAGAGAAAGTGAGGTGTGGGTGGGTGGGGGGGGTGATAATGCCACTTCACTATTTCAAAGCTTGTATGCTTGATCAAGTAAGTCATATTCAGTGTCCTTGGGTTTAGGAAAGGTGCTAGACAAATAATAACGATTCTTCTTACCCTGCAGCTAATGTGTATACACTGCATCCAGCACACAGTATACATTTCATTTTAACAGCTGTCATAGGCATAACACTTTATATTGCCCATCAGTTTATAGTGTCGAAATGTGCCATTTGTTTCTTAGCATGGTGAAATTTAACTTTCAAAGGGACCAGGGACTAATGTTAAGTTTTTGCCACTTTGGCACAACTGAGGTTTATTTCAGTCTTGAAATTGTCCATTGTAAACTACTGTGGAACAACCCGATTTTAATTTAAAAAGGTTGATTAAATCATACATAGCCTACCTTCTTAAGTGCACTTCACGTATCTACAGAAAAGTGTTGATGATGTTGACAATGTGACTTCTGACCTCAGTTCATCACACAAAATAAGTTTGGTAAATCAGACATTAATGGAATGACATTCAAGCTACTTCAGGAAACATTCTGCAAAATAATCACTACGGAAAATAAATGCTCTTGGTTGGAGTACAGGGGAAAGTGGTGGCTTTGACAAATGCGAGGTACTGAAGGCTCCCTTTGCCTCCAGGTATAATGCAGCATCACGTGGATGAGGAATAACTGACAGGGAATAAAGGCAGTCAAACTGATAATGGGATTTAGATGTCAGTAATGTCAATGAGCTGCCATAGAACACTGTTGACGTTTACCATTTACCGAAAGCTGCACGGAATTAGCACCTGCCATTTCACTGCGAAGCAACACGGGCGGCACTCCACAATGATGTCTTCTCCAACTGCACAGCCATGACCAGTCCCAAAGGGCCGACAGACCAACAACCACCAATGGCTAGCAATTCCTTGATGAAAGCTAATTGCTGTGAGTTGTTGCACCTTCTATTGCAGTGGTCTCAAACTCAGTGCCAAAGAGAGCCGTGTGTGTGCTGGTTTTATTTCTAGCCTCAGATGCCGATTATATAACTAGTTCAATTATTTGCTGAATTAGGGCTGTAGGTTATAAAGTTTAATGCAATTAGATAAAGCATATGGCAGAATTAGTCATTGAAATCACTTAAAGCAGCATTCATTTGCTGGAATGAAAACCTGCATACACACGGCCCTCTGGCAATGACTTTGTCACCAGTGGCTGATGGTTCGCAAATCCCCGATGAACGGTAATTCTTGCGAGTTGTTGCAGCTTTCATTGGAATGGACATGTGGGGAAAATATGTCAGAACCATTAAAGATGAATTCAATATTAAAGGCCCGGACACACCAAACCGACGGTCGGCCGTCGGTGGCGCCCTGTCGGCCGAGTCTTTCCGGTGTGTCCCGCACGCCGACACTCCGTCGGCGTGTTTTGGAGGGCTCCCAGAGCCATCGATGAGAGAGAGCTCTCTGATTGGCTGTCCAGCTAGCGAATAAGTGCACGAGAAGAGAAATGGAAGCGACGAAAGCAAGCCATTCCAAAGTTACTATGATTAACAGACATAATTTTCGATTAGTATTACTAAATAGCGAGAGAACAAGGAAATTGCTGCAAACTGTTTGTTGTGAGCGAGACAATGGCTGCTTCTAGGTCCAACGCAATGCAAACGCATTCCCCGGACAAATACAGACTACCGCCACCTCTCACGCAGGCGCAGAACGTACGTGCAACTCGGCCGTCGGCGGACCGTCGTTGCGGTGTGTTCGGCACCGCCAACATTAACGACGCGTATCGACGCGAGGCGATCTTTGTCGGCGCTCCGCGGCCGACCGTCGGTTTGGTGTGTCCGGGCCTTTACACTTCTCTTGAAGCATGATGCAATAAAAAAAATAGAAATGTACAGACTTCTTCAGCTAGGTAAAAATGTCTCCCAACAGAACGTGACAGTCCCCGTTACAGCACAGGTTCCAGCGGAGTGGTCGACGTTGGGACGAGGGGCCCACCCGGCTTCTGATCGCTCCGCATGGGTAGAATGTCCGTCAGCCAATAGCAGAATAAGGAGCAGATAGCTGAAGTCTCCTCTGTGCAAACGAGAGATGGGCATTACTTTCATGCAAGAGGACTCCGTGTTCTCAAGGACTCAAAAATTCACTGACATTTTAAGCGTCACTGAAAAAGCAGCCACTGGAAAGTGGACCCTGTGCTTCCTGTGTATTTGCAAACTTGGCTTTTATTTGACATATTTTTTTATTTGACCTTGATTTAACCAGGAAAGTCCCTTGAGATGAATCACCTTCTTTTGAGGGAGACCTGGCCAAGATAGTAAACCCATACCAAGTTACAAGAGTTTAAGAAGCGAAAATAAACACATTAAAATACAAGGAACACATTCACTGTAGAGTGAACGTACAGTACTTTCTGGTTGAATGGCTGAAATAAAGCAAGTCACAGCAATGGCAAAAGGTTCCTCCTGGAGGTCATTTTAAAGGGTCACTCTCATAGTCCCTTCCCTTTGCAGTGTGAGCACGTCTCCTTTCGGCGATGGGGACACTGTGCTACTGTCTAGTGTTAAAATTCTATACCGAGGCCGAGCGACCACTAATTATGCAATGCAGCTCTTCACAGTCCGGGGTGTTAAGCAGTCCTGACATCTTAATTGGCACCGCCTCGCAACTTGGCCTTTCCGAACCCACCCTGGTAATCATTCCTCAGCGGCCGACCGAATACGCGATTCGCAAAGTCCCTTTCCATTTCTACCCGAGCACTTAAAAATGGACCCCGACGTAAATGGAAGGCGTTCCCGTGCGATCTCACTCACTAGATAAAGGTTAAACAAACAGGAATAAAAACTCATTAAAGGCTGAAAGAAAGAAAGAAAAGGAAGGAAAGACAAGGAGTGGAAGAGTGGACAGGGCTTGTGTCGTGGGAGTGGGAAAGAGAGGCGCTGAAACGCAGCCCTGCGTTGCGAGGATCGATTCCCGCCTCTCAGTCTTCCGGAAGCTTCCGCCGAGGCGTGACGAGGACCTGCGACGCCCCAGAAAGCCCAAGAGGAGAAGCACGGGCCGGTGCACTGTGGAACAGCCATTTCATTTTAATTCTGCCTTCTCCCCCATCAAAACAGCCTCGACTGTATCTGCAGGCTGTGAAACGCTCCAATGAGTGCGGAGATGTACCTCGAAAACAGGCTCCCACTGATCCAGTGCTGCCCAATCGTCACCACACGCACTCGCCCACCCGCCACTCCTGATTGGCTGCACAAACCCCTGCATTCCCTACACATTTTCATCGCAGAGTTCTCGTTCCACCTACATGACTACATGAAGACGAACACGCAGACAGGCAGACACAAACGTGTGCTCTCAGACACACTCACGCATGCACCAACACTCTCTCTCTGTAACATGCAGACAAGCATGTCCACACATGTGCAACCACACCACACACTCACAAGATCTGGGTTAATTACGTAATTGTTTTGGGTTCAGAAACTTTTATATGCTTTACAGAGCTTTTCTGGTGTATTGGACCCATACTTTCAAAAAGTACAAACCCCTTCTGGTGCTCGCGGTTGACTCAATTGCACCAAGCAATTGAGCACAGAAAAGTATTATAATCCACAACAATTATGTATTTGACCCAGGTCTGATGAACACACACCCATGCATGCACTAACACTCTCAGTCATGCGTGCACAGACCCAAACAGGCAGACACACATAACGACAGACAGACACAGCAACACACACACACACGCACACACACACAGACAGACAGACACACCAACACACACACACACACACACACACACACACACACACACACGCGCACACACACACACGCGCACACACGCGCACACACACAGACAGACACACAGGGACAGATACACACGCACACACACACAGACACAGACAGACAGACACAGAGACACACACAGACACACACAGACAGACAGACAGACAGACAGACAGACACACAGGGACAGATACACACGCACACAGACAGACACACACACACCTCAGACTAACAAAAGGCCGGCGCACCGTGGGGCATGGTCGATTGGCGGCGGAACTCCTCCAGGGCTCCCGCCAGGCCTCCTGCGTCCCGCCGCAGCACCAGGGCCTTGAGGCGGTGCAGCCAAAGCAGGTCCGCGGGGGATGGCGAGCCATGGAGCAGGCCGGCCGTCAGGCCCTGCATCACTGCCTCCGGTACCTGAGTGGTCCCTGACACACCACCTGGAGCGGAGCAAAGGGGTCGGGGGGGGGGGGGTCGGTGAGAGAAGTTCACGTCCTCCTACAGCACTGTCAACAAGGGCTTAATTAGCGCTCTGAAGGTCGGTCTAACGCCGCTTTGCAACAAGCAGGAAAAAAAAAAAGTCAGGAACTCAAAGTGTCTACTTGCTGCTGAACGGGTGGTGAATACTGATGCTGTTTTGAAAATTCTTCATTTTCTGGAAAGAAACGGATTTTTTACTTTTAAAACCCAGCACTCAGGCGTCATCCTGCATAGAGAATTCCAAGATGGCTGCCTTGCGAATTAGTAAAATTACATTACAGCTTGTTCAATTATATGACTAAATACTGATATAGCCAATGAAAATGTAAGAGTTATGAGAACTACTTTGGGTAAAAAAGTTTTACCATAATTGGTAAAACTTTGTGAATATAATTCATGTTTATATTACTTTTTACAATTAACTATTAAGAAATGAAATATTCTGATATCTTGACAGCTTTGTTTCACGTGCATGGGGGAACCAGCACAACCTGTGAAATGAATTCTTACTACAAACATATACATTTTTTATGGAGCTACAGTAGAATAGAACAGGAACAGTAAATTGTTAAAGGATGCATTTCATACAAACATTGCCTAACGACACAAATAAAACCAAATTCCCATATGGGCCAAGGGAATTAAAAATTTACTACACACAGATACTCAATAAGAGGGTGGTGAATTTGTCTAAATGTCTAATTTATAAATCAGACGAGATTCACATTGCTATTTTATAAATTGTTGTGGGGGTATAATTATTACAGGGACATAAAATTGTGGTCGTTTTAATATACGGCAATACAAATCTACATGCAAATGTTTTTCTCCTGCAAAAGAAAAGGACTTTAACTCTGAATGCCTCAGAATGTTGATAATATAAATCCAGATCGGTTTCAGATAATGTATTTGCCTTAGGAATTGTGGCAAGGGATTAACTACTGTACATCAACCTTTATTTACCTATCTGATCACAAATCTTGCTCTCCTGCAAAGGAAAATTATTCTAACTCTATTAAGTAAGGGTAAAACATGTACCTCAGAATGCCTCCTGTATGAATAAGATAAGTTTCAGACAATGCATTAGCCGTAGGAATTGTGGCAGAGGTTTAACCCCTGTACGATTTTGGTTAAGATACCGCCTTCACCCGATTTTGAGCCCTGGTCACGTAATGGCCTACTAAACAAGCAACCTTCAGCAACAAGACTCGAAAGGTCACAACAGAAACTGGTACATTTTCATTGCTGGTTCCACAATAATAGCAGTAGAAAGCATCAATGATTTTGATATTATGTTCATTGCCATAAGACAGGCAGGACAAAGCCTTGGACACCAAATACTTCCACAGATGTAATTGTTCATTTCAACGCATGGCAGTTTGAGCCATCCCAGGGTTTGCAAGATGCCAGTGACGCCCCAAGAGGACAGCCCTCACTGTTGTTTTCCACTTGGTGCAGTAACCTATTAGGACTAAAACCTGGGATGGCTCAAAGTGTCATGTGTTCAGAGCAGACCAGGATCAAATACCTAATCGTTTTGGACTTAAATACTTTTCTATGCTTTGTGGAGCTTGTCTGGAGTATTTGAACCTAAGAAATACTCTCAAGCCCAGCCTTCTGGTCCATCTGGTAGGCTCCATTGCACCAGGAAAGATCAAAACCCAGCACCGAAAAGATCAAAATCGAGCACACTAAAGCATTTGACTCCAAAGCAAGCATGTATTTGACTGCAAGACACTTACTGTCAGAGAGGCAGATCTCCCACGTGGCCTGGAGGAAGTCCAGCAGCTCCGCCATCTTCTCTTCTCGACACTCCTCCTCCTCCTCCTCCTCCTCCTCGGCCAGCCCTGGCTGGTAGGTGAACTCCACCGCGGCGGCACCAGGCACGAGGCCCAGGGAGAGCAGCCTCTCTTTGCGTCTCCTCTTCTTCTCCTTCCTCCTCCTGTTCTTGCTCATCTTCTCGGCCCCGGCCTCCCCGGCCCCGCCCGTGTCCCTCTCCACCTCTGCTCCTCCTCCCGCCTCTCTGTGGCGTTTCCTCCGCCTGTGGCGTCCACCGCCGGCTGGCTCTGGGCTTCCGTCATCTCGGGCATCTGCTTGAAAGAAGTACATCCCCGCTCAAAAGTTTGGAATCGCCTTGCCCTTTTCTGCTTTTCCTGATTTCACATTTTATTTTCTCTGTTTGTGACCATACAATTCACGTGGTCAAAATGACTGCTTTTTGAGACCCTATTAAAAGTACATTTTCACACCCAAGGCCAAAACCCCTTAGGATCTGGGTGGAGCCACTTGGGGCTGAAAGGGTGAAATGGTTTTTAAATTTTGTATCTATACATTTTGGTTTCACTATGTAGCTAGCAATTACAGCACTTACTATATGTAGTCCCCCATTCCAATGCTCGAGACAAATTAACAATGTCAAACACAAGAGTCATTTTACATTTGGTTGCATATCCTTTGCATGACATGACATTGCATTTGAATGGATCTCTATGGGAATTGGGGGGTGGGACTAGATTGAGCTGTAAACTATGCTGATACAGTATGGAACACATTTCTTGGCTGAATGGCTTCCAAGTCATGAACAGTCAAAGGCCTCAAACCACTGTGCTGCTGCAAGATATGCAGTAGATACCTGGCTGGATAATGCTTTTATCCAAACAACTGACAGTTGATTAGACTACGGAGGGGCCAATCCCCCCCCTCCCATGCTGCAAAATAGGCTACAGGCTCCCCCCCATTACAGACTCCATTCCCAGTCCAGTCTTGTCCGATTACAACATTTCTCCAACTCGTGTAATCGCCTGGAAATGTGGCTATGTTCAATTTCCTCAGCTAAAATTGCGATAGCTTCTGTTCCGTGTGCTGATGCAGAGAATACCACTGATGCATCCCTCCCTTACTTCATTAATCCGGGCCTTGGGCAAAATGCACGCGGCCTCTGTTCCAAGTATTTAGGAACAGCTTACGCGGTGAAAACTGCAGGGATGACGCGCTGGCGGAACGCTTCTCAATACGCCCGACCCGACGGCGCGTTTTGAAGCCTTCCATGTGGAAGCTGTTAATTTGCGGTTTCCTCTTCGGCTTGCCGAGTCATCCCCTCGAGAGACCTCACACGCGGCAGTGACACGGCCCTCTCCGGGGGTCCGAGAAGCAGCCCGGGGCTCGTGGACCGATACTCCAGCGCCGGGTCGGAGAAGAATAATGACCGCTCCGCCCCACGAGCCCGGGAGTCTGGGGGACCGTTTGTCAGAACAATGGGGCCTGCAGGCGACTGTGGTGGTGCAGATAAAACAAATAAAAAATAAAAATAAAAAATGCGGCGTGCTTCTCCATGGAACGGTGCATTCCCCAGCTGGTCGGCACCGGAGATCCCCGCTGTATTTACGACAGAACGGCTTTTTACGATACACACTCCGCTCCGGAGGGAGAGCCAGTGCTGCCGCTGCAATACATGTGGATGTCTGACTTGGGAGCGTCTGTATTTGTGTGTGTGTGGCACTTTTTCTTATTTTGCTCACAGAAGATGTGCACCGTCCTCTCCCTCAGGAAATCAATGGTAATTATTATTTAGGTTCATTATTATTCAGGATCTACGATAAATGTATGAGGTGCTTCTTGCTGATGAAAGCAATGCAGGAGGCTTTGTCGATGATGAAGGCCTGGAGATAGGTGGGGTGGGGGTGGGTTAACTGAATGTCATTACCCTTTAAGCTGTAGGATCACATACAGTATGTGATTAGAATGCTCTTGTGAGGAATAATATTTTGTGTGGTTACAAAACACCTGACTCCATTTTTTGGAGGAATATTACCTCCAACTCAGGGTCCTCTTCTTTCACCTTGTCCTGGATTCTTTTCACCAGTCTGACGTTTTTTCCTTTTAAATTTGACGATCGATCTGTGGTCACATTTGCCAGTTTACACCAAGGTATCTTCGGCCTCTCAATGAAACCAGACACCCTGTCGTATAAGTCCGATCCTCTCGTTGTGACTTTCACGGACTCCACGGATAAAAGCTCTGTAATTTCAAAATTGTCATGAAATTATCTGATAAAAATTAAGAGCAGTGCAGTGTCCTTTTGTCAGTGCTTTCATCCAGTGCTAGCGAATAAAACTTAAAGGACTCTGCTTTCTTGTTTAACCCACAAGCTGAGTCTTCATCAATTAGTTCAATACGACGAGTCAGTGTTCTGCACGATAAGCTTGTGTTTTCAAATTAGCTTTTGTTCTCCGGCCACAGAAGACTTGCTGTCTCTACCATACATTCCTTCAAAAACTCTCCTTCAGAGAAAGGCTCGCTCACTTTCGCTAATTTAGATGCCAGTAGATAACTTGCCTTTGTGCTGGACTCCTGAATTGTAGACAGTCGGGTAAAAATATTTTGCTGAGCCGGTAAATTGGCTGCTAACCTCTAAGCTGTACTCTGCCTTTCTTGGGATGACAAATTGCTAGCGTACAAATTGCTTGACAAATCAGACATATGGCCTAAGTGAAGGTTGGGTCAGGTGAAGAGATGACACTTGGCATCTACATTGGAAAAGGCCAGTTGTATTTGCAGCGCACTATCTAGTGGAACCAACCATTGCAAGAAAACAAATTGCGCAATGAATACCAGTCATTTAAATTAATTATAGTATTAATTTAAATGCCCAACGGGCTGTATGTGGCCTGCAGGCCTTAGATTGCCCACCCCTCGTCTAGAACATACGCATCAGTTTAGGCAAGACAGGTTTATTAACAGAGAAGAATCATTGGTTAATACAGTGAGAGCAAATATGAACATATTTAATTCCTATAGCTAACATAACTATAGCTAAGATGACATGCTGGCTAAGGCAAATAAACGTGAATATGTTCAAACAAAGAACAGAACCAAATAATTTGGTACAGCAAAGACTGGTACCAGGCGAGCAGATTCTTCCTGAATGTTTCTTAGGGCTTCCCTTAAATCCAATCCTGAGCAAGCTTTCCACACCACACAGATCCCTTTGTTTTCGGTAATAAGGTCTGGACAGGAACAGGCCTCTAACATCTGCATATTCACCTTACATTCTTAATTGCACATTAAAATTCTGATCACTTCTTAATACGGCTTCGTATTAAAATCACTTCTTGTAACTAAAAGCTCATTTCTTATAGAACACGGAATTGCACTTTTTTTAAAGACATTAAAAAATGGTTAGGTCATTTAATTACGTGGTCCAGCATTTCCAGCAAAATGGGTGGTACTGTCACACATCCATAACCCACAGTGACTCCAGTCAGATCTGATTTGTGGTGAAAAACACCCTCTCCATACTGCTTGCTGTTATTGGAAAGGTAATAACGGCCCTGCAAGAGTATACAAATTCAGGAAGACGACTGCATTTTCAACAAAGGATTGATAGCATTAGCCCTCACAGTCATTTTGTATTTTATCTGCTGCTCTGCTTCCTTGACATGCAATGCCACGACGGGCACACAGCGGATGCAATATATCCGTTCCGCTGAAATGGAACGGCAAGCTCGCAGAAATGCCGACTCAGGACTTCATACAATCTCTCTTGAAAACTTTCAGTTCAATCCCGTTGGTTCAAGAGGTCATTCCGCAAACATTTTAGAAGAATTGCTCATTACACTAGAACACGTTGGTGCAAGGAGGTCCTTCCTTGTCATAGCTGTCAACTTCTTTGTGCAGGTTGTCCACACCGCATTTTTCAAAACTACTCATTACCAAGTCCTCCGTTACCTTCAGATCCTTGTCGCTGAAACCTTGTTGCTGAAAGGCAATCTTTAAGGCACTTTTGATGCAATCGCTGATGGCAGAAAAGTGTGAGTGCTCATCTTTTGGTTGCAAAACCCCTTGTCTGAACAACCCCGAACAGAACGAGAAGAAACAAAGAAACCTGGCCCGAATGTGCCGTGATAGCAACTCTTGCCTTGATAGCTGTCAAATTTGGTGTGAACACAGCTTTCTGAAAATCCTGCTAGCGCCGGCGTCTGAAAAGAGTCCAAAGCTTTCATCACAGGCCCTGATTTCCAGCTCCTTCTCCTGGCCGTCGATCGATCGCGCTCCAGGTTTAGTCAGCCAGGGCGAAGCGCCGCACTTCACAACTTTCACGTGTTCCAGTTGTGAAACTGCGTAAAGAGATCGGAATTTTAGTGCAAGTGCTGATGCACTAAAGTGGTGCCAACATAGAGATGGCTGTGACAACTGATTGAATAACACATACATTACCATTAAAAAACAACTATGATATTTTTATATTTGCTTCGACTTGAGTTAAGTGCAAGGGATCTTGAGAACTGCAACAGGAATAATTAAAATATTTCCTCTGTAATGGCTCGTCATATGACAACCAATCAGCTGCCAAAGCTTCCAAATGATCATGTGATGCCTTTATGCTGATCACAAGGAAGTTGCATAACTGAGAACCAGTGTTACTCCAGTGCTTACATAATTCTGAGGGCATTGACCATAAACCTGGACATACTTCAATGAAAAACACATACAATCAAAAGCTCTCCAGCTTCCAGGTCAGAAGGGCATTTTCAACACAGGGATTTTCTTCTGATCCAGGCTCAAAAGCATCCAGGGGACCCCCATCACAAGGGCTCGAGCAGTCTGTCTGTGAGAAACATCCATTGCAACAACATGCACTACCATATTCTTTCTGACGGAGGACGGTGAAAAGATTAAACATTTATGAATTTACATTCCTTGCGGTGACCGTGAATGAAAATGTGAGTAGCACAGCAGCAGATTATGCAATGATACGCATGGGAGTCTGTGCACATGCAGTAGTTAGTACACATTCCTTTTTTAAATTCACGATTACGTAATATTAAAAAAATATTAAAAATTTGGTACGATTAAGAATGTGGGTTCTGTTAATGAGGGCTTAACTGTAGTCCAGCAGAGATTTGAACTTGCAAAGACTGGGATCGATGGTTGAAGTCCAGCCACACAACATATTTCCTTCTCTCTCACTTCACTTATTGCTGCCTCTTCACTCTGTACTGTTCAATAAAGCTGAAAAACGCCATAATAAATATATTTAAAAAGAAAAACCTGCAAAGACCAGTAACCTAGGGATAGGATGGAAATAACACTACAAATGCATAGTAGTTTCAGCCAGTCAAGATTTTGCCATAAGCAGGTTACTGCACTGAGCATTTACTGCCTGTGGGTGGTAGACCCACCGACTTACGGTAAGACTTGTACTCACATTGTCATTCCATGTCAACTACCCCACAGTCCAGTTACCTACCACTATTCATTGCAGAGAAAAACTTAAACGTGGAGAGAACCTCCACATTTAACAGGTATTATTTTGTAAACATGGAAATGATAAGTGTTATTCTGTATGAATGGGGTGTCATGTGACGTTTTACAGATTAATAAAGTATGAATTCATTTATGGACCTGAATAGCCAGAATGAGTATGCATGACATCAATTATAAAATGTTATTCCTGGGCTTGTCTGTCTGCCAGATCGAGGCAAGACTACTCTGAAATCCCAGTCCCAATCCCCAGGACCAATGCACTGATGTCTTGCGTAACATTACTTAGGGTCTGTGTCCACTATGCTTATTTTTACGAGCGGCAGCGCCTTTTTTTCAATTATATTCCATACGGAGAGAGCGCATGCAGCCTTTTTCACAGCGATCAGCCACTCGTCAATGTCACATTTCTTGATCCGACCAATCACAGCTTAGTGGGGTAGGACTTAAAAACACCCTAAACGACCCTAAACGTTACCCTAACTAAGGCTTCATATCATTGTTTGAATTGCAACGGCAAGAATATTGAGGAGACGCTTGTTTTAGTGGTGTCAGAATATCCTTGGGGTTGTTGAACTCATGTCAAAAAGGATAAATAGATAAACAAACAAGAACAAGTGATATATTCTGCAACGGACGGATGGTATACGTCAAAATCTTTAGGTGTGATGTTGTCATAGATACAGAACCCACACGCGCCACTTTTTTTCCAGGCACATTGTCCAAGCGTTTCCAGCTCTCTGCCAGAAAAGCGTAGTGGACACGGACCCTAAGGGCAGTAATGTGGACCTGCTTCTCCCTGAGTGAGAAGGAGAGTAATTGGGACATTGAATCTCAAGCATCACGCCTAAGCTAAAGGCCTGGGGAAGGAAGACCTCTTAATAAATCTGGTGCTTTATGGTCTCTCACCAACTCCAAAAATGGCCCATAAATGGAAGATTATAACCTACTTACCAGCTTGGTCACCTTCGGTATTTATGTTTCCTGGCTCAGGGAATGCGGGCGACTCTCCGTCACCTGACCTATAGCCATCGGGCGGAGGAAGAACGGTGTACACTCTTCTCTGCGGCAGCTTGTTTCTTCCTTCATCTCCTAGAATACATGAGAAAAACGCAGTGCTTTCAGCAGCTCTTCAAACTGTAATGTGCCATGACAATTTTCCACCGACGTCTTAAATAAGGAATACTGGATACAAATTTTAATTGGCTATTTTCATTCAGACCAAAGCAATCAAGACCATACTTAAGGAAAGGAAAATGTAGTCGTAGGTCACAGCATATTTTCATATCGTCGATAAGCCTTTAAGAAAAATGGCGATGCCTTACTGGTGATTCCTAAGTTACAGTGGCTTCAAAAAGTATTCAGATCCCTTCACTTTTTGCACACATTATTGTGCTGTATTTCATTTTAAATGAAAAACTGAAATCTCTCATTTATATAAGTATTCAGTACTTTGTAGAAGCCTCTTTGACAGCAAGCTGTTAAGAGTGACTATTGGGTTCCTGGTCACCTCCCATGGAGTGTGCATTGTGGGACCTTATATACGCGAGTGTGCCTTTCTAAACTATGTCCAATCAATTAAATTTGCCACAGGTGGACTCCAATCACGTTCTAGACACATCTGAAGGATAATTAAAGCAAACAGGATGCACCTGACCACAATTTGGAGTGCCACAGCAAAGGGTCTGAACAATTATGTAAATGAGAGATTTCTGTTTTTGATTTTTAATAGATTTGCAAAGATTTCTAAAAACATGTTTTCACTTTGTCATTATGCGCTATTGAGTGTAGACTGCGGGGCAAAAATGGCAATTTAATGTAATAATTTGTGCAAAAAAAGTGAAGGGGTCTGAATACTTTCTGAAGCCACTGTAGATAATAATAATTAGACGTGTAGTCGAATGAAAACCAGCAGTATTGATGGCCTTGAGGGCCAGATTTGACTATCCCTGGTTTAGCACCCTGACCAGCAGCTGTCATGAATTATATGATGCACAAGCTTAGAAATGAAAGAAAAAAAAGTTTATAGCAATCAAAGCAATACCACCAGGAGATACTAGAGTTTAACGTCAAAAAAACTTGAAAAAAAGCCTCGTTCTGAATTCAGGCTTGAAGATTCAAGCATCTAACTTTTCATGTCTTGGCTGTCACACCAGCTTGAATTCTTGGCCTTTGTTACAGAAAAACATTTCATGCTCTGGATCCTACTTACAGCAACACAGCATAAAGAAACAAGCATTTTCCTTAATAGATCCGCTCAGTTGTGCTGGATGCACTTCTTGAACTGTGTTTCCTACCACTTCAACAGAGAAGGAACCCAGCCAAAAAGATGAAGGTTACCTACAATGGCATTTCATTCCTTTTATTTCAGGAAACTCGCTTGATGGAGACTGAGACTCTTTACTAAAGCTTCAATATACGAGAGAGTTGCTTCTTACCTGCCGTTACTGTGCCTCTAATGGCTTTCACTTTAACGTGTGTCTTTACAGAGGCTGATCCTGAGTTGGTCAATGCCGCCTGTGGTTTTTCAGTGTTGGGAGGTACTGGGTAGAGTCTCCTCATAAGCTTCTCCTGAAAAACTAAATATACAATAAATACATTTTACATTAAAACTGTACAAATACAAACCAATTTAGTTAAAAGAATGTGCCAATGTGAATACTACACCATATTAACCGTCATATAACCCATAAGTAGCACAGTAGCCATTCCAAACATTAGGCTAGCACAATAGGCATTTTGTACCGATAACGCTACATACAATGCCATGGAGTCGATGGCTAGTCAACCAGTGACAGATTAATAGTCATGCTCAGGATACAGAAACAATTGTACTGCACATTATCTGTCTACATTACATGGAACAGCTTATTTATCCATTTTAGCCATCAATTTGAGTGTTTTTCAATTACAAATATTTAAAAATGTTGTCAGTGAGCAAGTGTTGGGTATTAATTACAAGCTAGTTGCTGAACCTTGTACATTTCACAAATACTGATTTCTCTCATCTCAAAACAGTGGACCATTTCAACAAGGCTTTTGCTATATTCTACTATTTACATCAGCTGTGCCACAACCCTTGTTGTAAAACAAGTTGTACAACTCCCTAAGCTGTGCCAGCACAGTGGGGTATCTGGGAATGGAAGGACACAGCATAAATCCAATTGCCCCATCTCATTTTGCGTGGGTCAGGTGGGAGTTTTATTAGTATCTCTGAAATTTGCCCCTGTTACTGCATTCCTTAGAAGCAATGTGTAGTGCAACTTTCTGGTTGGATGATGCATGAAAAACTCCCACGACTTTGTTGACTTTGGGATATTACTTGGCCAAATGCCAGTTGTCAGTGGTTGTAAGCGTTGCAGGCTAAATGGACCACATTTGGCATCGGGCCTTTGAGGCTTTCCTGGGATGCTTTCAACATGTAATTTGCATTACCTGAATTTTGTAATGCATCTCCAAGTTCAACAGGCATTTCAAGGCCATAATTAACTGAAGAGTAACTTACAGCAATAGGCTAATTTACTCTATTGCGCAAGGTAATATTAACCAGCAATTTTATTCGTCATTAGTGATTGTACCAATACAGTGCCTATGGGGCCCTGGATAAAATCCCTATGTGTGACCCTAAAATGGTGACCCTAGCTATAGTGTAAAACAGGGAAGCACTGCATCAGCCAATATGACCAGACAGATATCAGAAATTGTTATCAGCCCCATCATGAAGTATGCCATGTACAAATTGTTTTAAATGAAACTAATCATTAGATTTACAGACAGCACCTTTAACTGAGTAAAGGGCACATATGATATGGCCTAATCATGCCATTTTATCCAAAACAACACATTACGTTTGGCACAAAGCTGCCGTGAGAACATGAAGGGTAGAGTAATATGAAAGTTTCAAGGCAGGTAATGCCACATGGTATAAGCTTATTAAGACAAATTTTGAAGACCATTATGACAGTTAGGTTATTGTGTATGCCATGGCTATCCAAAGAGTAATGAATATTTATGTTTTCAGGCCATGTGCAGAAGGTATTTCCACACAGAGGTCATGGACAAAGATGTACATGACTTGAAAGCTGAAAGATACAAGGATTAAGGCATGCAGGAGTGAATCTACAAGTTAACATTGTTCCAATATTATAATGTATCGGATTCTTTACATAAGTTCGACATGTATGGAGGCTATAAAGTTTTTAAAAAGTGAGTAACCGTGATGCCGATATTTGTTGAATTAATGGTTTATTTAGCGCACATGGGTCAATGACGACGTAAAATGCATTCCAGTCAATTACTTTCCTGTAAAATAATATAATAAATACATGATATACACTCATTGAGCACTTTATTAGGAACACTATACTAATACTGGATAGTACCTCCCTTTGTTGTCAAAACAGCCTCAATTATTTGTGGCACCGATTCCACAAGATTCCTTTGAGATTCAGCGAATCTCCTGTTCTATCACATCCCATGTTCTATTGGATTCAGAGCCGGTGACTGGGAAGGCCAATGAAGAACACTGAACTCATGAAACCAGTTTGAGATTACTTTTGCTTTGTGACATGGTGCATTATCACGCTGGAAGTAGCCATTAGATGATGGGTACATTGTGGCCATGAAGGGATGCACATGGTCAGCAACAATACTCAAATAGGCTGTGGCTTTCAAGTGAAGATTGATTGGTTTTAATGGGCTCAAAGTGTGCCAACATTCTTGTTGGTCCTGTTGAACTGACCAAAACATGCTAAAGCATTGCAGTATCAACTCAGTTTTATGTACATAAGGCCTATTATACCTTTTGAAGAATGTACAGTTTCATTTTCATTGGAAACGTTTTACCTTGGTTGAATATCGGACACTTTTTGGTCATTTTCAGGCCAGACACACATTTGGTATTGCATAGTATTTGAATAAAACACATAAAGGTGGATAATGTGTGAATATTTATGAAAAAATTATTATGTCACTACTCAACTCATTAAATGTTGATTTAAACATAACAGGAAAAATATATCTCTTGGGAGCTGAATTCTGAGACAGATGTTGAAATAAGGTGGGCCTTTTTTAAGGATAAATCGAGTCTCAAGCCTCAAAGTCAGCAGTATCAGAGCAAATTCCTCATAATCTGACAAATTGTGTGGGGGAAATCTCCCTCACGTAGGCGCCACCCATGATCCTCATCATGAAAGACAGCAAGGTGTAATCTCTTGCTCCTTTAATAATTCTTTATACCATACAATGTCTTGGATCCCCGATACAATATACGTTAACGATCAACAAGCTTCTTAACAAAAAAAATTTATTACATTACATTTTATTCAAACAAATTAAGACTTTGTGAGCTCACAAGAGTCGTCTGATTCTCTTATGAGAATGCCAGGAGGGAACTGAAGTTATCAGATGGAGACGTTGAAGTCATACCAATTTGTTTAACATTCATTCATTCATTCATTATCCTAACCCACTTATCCTGAACAGGGTCACAGGGGGGCTGGAGCCTATCCCAGCATACATTGAGCGAAAGGCAGGAATACACCCTGGACAGGTTGCCAGTCCATTGCAGGGCACACACACCATTCACACCTATGCAATTTAGACTCTCCAAACAGCCTAACCTGCATGTCTTTGGACTGTGGGAGGAAACTGGAGTACCCAGAGGAAACCCACGCAAACACAGGGAGAACATGCAAACTCCACACGGATTCGAACCCAGGACCTCCTTGTTGTGAGGCGGCAGTGCTACCCACTGCACCATCTGTGCCGCCCACTTTGTTTAACAGGTATAGTTAAAAATAAATAACATAAAAAAACATTCACAAACTTTATTTTTTCAGTGACACACTCCTTATGTGACAGCAACCACCCTACAGCTCATGAGGGCAAAGTGCAACTAATTTTTATACGTTTGCCATTTTACACAATAAATGTTGTTTCATTGAATGAACTGTTAAATGTTACCGTCATTTATGAGAACCATTTTTATTTGGTCGTGAGTAGCCTTGCAAAGTGATTTTCTGTTGGATATATTTTAGCATAAATGTGAAAGTAACTAGCTAAGCCAGGACGTGACCAATAAAGATTTAAGCTAATATGCAAAAAGACACGCGAATGGAAGGGTGAAATCAGGTAAATTACCACAGGACAAATTATCACTACCTGAATTCACCCTACTTGGCTAACCAGAAAGCAATTAGCAAACATTAGCATGAGATCTTTAAATAACACACTTAACTTACTGTAAGTGACGCCGGTTAGTTCTGACAATCGAAGAGCAAGCTGGCCCAGGCTCAGAATATCCTAACTTGTTACTAGTTAGTAACCTAGCAAGGACACAGCGAGTAATGTTAGCAAAGAATCCTAGGAATTATTAGCGGGTTTTAGGAGCTTGTAAATAACACCGATAGTGGATGGCTAGTTTATGTGACGTTAGCTAACGTTGTAACTATGGTAAAAACAAATAGCTAACAAGCAATTAGCAAACATTAGCCATCGACGTTACCTAGTCAATGGTTAACAGTTAGCTAAGTTAGCTAGCGATGAGGAAGGCTGACGACTTTTAGCGACAAAATATGCACGACATTCTTACCTTCTTTCCTATTTGCCATGTTGTAGTTGATTCTCTTGTAGTATCGTTACTTATACGTCTTTTGCCATGTTTAAGTTTCTCTTACATGATACCCAAAATCTTAAACTAACTAGTTAGCTAGCTAGCTAGCGAGTTAATAAAGAGTGTCCTCCCTGGCAGTGTACCCACCGAAACGTGCTAATATAGCGAGCTAGCTACTATTATTAAACGATTAGTAATAGTGACTGACTCGTGATATTGTTCACTGTTATAGTTACATAGTTAATGATGATTAAGATAACAACCAGTGACTTATACACATTTGAAAATCCACCTGGCTGAAAAGAGACGGAATAGTTCGGCGATTGCTATTGGACCTTCTCTGAACGGCGCATGTGTAATTCCAGCGCTCAGCCAGTGCTTCGGCATAGTGCTTGACATGCGCAGGCCAACTGTGAAGAGTGGTTTTGACAGCAGCGCATGGAAACCGCGACGGGAATACGAAATACCTACTAGTGTTTCAGCATCAGTACCTGCTCACACCAATTTAAACATTGCGCCTCAGTACTTCCGTGGTGACCTCAGCATGTAACAAGGATCTAAAAATTTGGAATTACCTAGAATGTCAGCGCTGAAGAAGGTATTTTTTAAATTGTTTTATTACAAAATTAACTATGCATACTGATATGTTACCTGTGCAAAAGGCAGAAGGCGAATAGCCTGGTAGGCTACTGTACACTGTACAAAGTCGGTGTTAATTGATGGTTTATGATACGTGAAGTAAACTGAAGAATTTGTTCTTTAAGTGTCTTTTCAAAATTAGCATAGGTTAACTATGTTTGATGTTGACATAAAATAATTTTGTTTTTACTCAATTCTTTTAAATCTGACGTTGAGAAAATCGTCAAAAGAAAAAGTAAACTTCGGAGACGCTAGAATTTATTTGAACATGCACAATAAGTACATATTTATTTAGTTGCATCAGTTCAAAACAGGCATGGCACGTTAAGTGTCCATCTATTCTGTATGAACCAACGATATGTTCTTCAATTACGCCCATCTGCCGTTGCATGTGCCGTGTGCAGTAAGTAAGCAAATTAAACAAACGCGATGACAGGTGTAATAATTTACCTTAACAGTGTCCGAGGTATACATCGATACTGTTGTGCAGTGTTGCGATATAGTTTTACAGATTTTACATTACTGTAGTGCACATGTGTGCCTGTATTCAAGCATGTATTTTTCTGAATGGCTGCTTCACTCAACTTTATGGCGGAACCGGTGGGGAACAGAACTTTACACTTGCAGAATGCTTTTGAACATTTTCTGCTCATTTAGACTAGAACAAACAGATTAATGTGCAAGTTAAGGATTGCAGCGGGTACGCAACCGCCCTAAAGAGCAGACCGAGGTTTTTTTTTTTTTTTTTGGGTTGCTTTCAGTTCAGAACGGCAAGACCAGCAGCGAGCCTCTATTGAACAGAATTTCAGCTGCAGTGTGTGCTTCGCAATGCCGTTGGAAGCCTAGGCAGCC
Organism: Conger conger; assembly: GCF_963514075.1. Classification (NCBI taxonomy): domain Eukaryota; kingdom Metazoa; phylum Chordata; class Actinopteri; order Anguilliformes; family Congridae; genus Conger; species Conger conger. Next base: position 31,156,156 of record NC_083760.1, on the reverse strand, counting down.
ACACAGATATGACCTGAGAACACCCCGTTTAAATGATTACATAATGCTTCAGCACTGGCAATAGTGCAATAATACAACAGACAGAAGATTTTTCAAGAGAAGCATTGATTTCTAAGAAATATCACCTGGAATACAATAACCATTGATTTAAAATGCGATTTTGTAGGTTTGTAGGACTCGCTTAGATGTGGGAAGTCACATGCTAACATCAAAATTGCTAACATGCACCATTTTTCAAGTAAGTCCGATTTAGGAAATACTTTTTCATATTTTATGCAAAATAATTGTTTTACGAAATGGTTGTGCTTTTTCATAGATTTTGTTTGGGTTTAGCCCAATATATGTCTAATATATTCAAATGAATGCATTAACACCCAAATTCAATCTCACTTTTCAGCAGTTATAAAAAGGCACTATATGTAAGAGGGAGTGACCCAAATTAAACAATGATGTGCATCGGGATGTTTTCCACTTTAGTAATCACTGAACAATCAAACTGATTACTACTGAGAGTACATTGATTTTGATATTGTAATGCTATAGCTTTTTAATTTCATGCCTGAGCATTCAAGTAAGATTCGTAGAACTGCAAATGTGCCTTAGTAAAGTAATGCAAGGTTTTGATGAGATGCATGTGCGGATGTTTGTCAGAGGGGTGATTTGGAGTCTAGTTAATAGTATTAATTTCAAATAGAATATATTTCGTGATAACACAAAACGAGAGTATATAAATACTAAGAGGCTTACTGAATGTAATGGTTGCATATGGTTAAATATTGGTGAAGCTAAACATTCAAATAATTTGCCGGTATATTTATGACAGTCAGCTGGCTCCACTCATCTAAAGCTGTGCCTCAATGGTAGTTCAGCACTGCACAAACAGGTCAATCTTTCATTACACACTGAAGGTCTCCAATTATTTTTACTGCATACAGGGAGAGCAAATGTGTCATTCCTCTGGCAGGAGATGGCATGGCAATCTATGAAAGGCTTTTCCATGCGCATCTCCTTAAATCGAGAATAGAGGTCCAACACAGTCAGAACACAGAAACTGCATTTCCAGCATGAGGAAGTGCATTCATGCCAAGTCCTTGCAAAGCGGCAAAGCCTCATATGTTATGCACTCATATAAAAGTGGCTTGGTAGAGTAGCAGCAGCAAGCAGCAAGCTTTCAGATGATGGTAATGAAAGAGGGAGGTGGAACCGAGAGTAGTACATGCAGGAAGGGAATTGGACTGGTAGCATTACATTATATGTGTGTGTGTGTGTGTGTGTGTGTGTGTGTGTGTGTGTGTGTGAGTGTGAGAGAGTCTGTGTGTCCACCGCTCTGGTGCTTTCAGTCTTATGCTGAGATGGATGGTTGAGAGACAGTGACCATAATATAAGCCTGATGTTTGAAACATCTGTTGCCACCTTGACAGAGTGATAATTGGCAACACAGCTGGAGGTGGGTAGGCGCAACCCAAGAACATTTTGCTTCATCATTTTGTTTCATCGTCATCATAAATCATTGTTGTCGCTACTACGCACAGCTTTTTTAGTTACTGGAGTAGTTTGAGGAGGGTGTCTCTGTGTGGATCTGATTAATAACCGGTTTAGAATCCTTTTTTTTGGCCCATGTAGGAGGATGTACTGAAGTTGCAAATCAGAAACGAAGAATCCTCGGAGTCTCACATATGCACAATTTGGCGACTCATTCCCCTGTGGGTCTTCACTTATTTTGTAAACTGCTTTGTCTCATAGATGTTAGTGTGGTTTAAACATTAGCAGTGCGTCAGACTGACCAACTGACCGCAGGCTCACAGTGATGTCATGTTCAATACATTGGACTGAATGGAACTTACTCTGTCCAATTCACCTGCTTATCGCACATACACTTTATGAATAAACTTATTCTTAAAAAACTGTGATGGTAACAAAATTGTCGGAAGCCCCTTCAGACAAACCGAACAGTGGAAGTATCTGAATGGCAAAGGAACATGTGTAGTCTCACCTTGTGCAACTGTAAAAGGAATTATTTCATGTTATCTTGTTTAGCTGATTCAGAATAATGTTTATAATAGTTATATGTAGGAAGCCTAATTCCACCAGGTGTGTTATGGTTTACAGTCAGAGGAATGCCAGATTAAAATGAATGCAATTTATTGTACAGTGTGTTCAATAATAGCAAAATACAATGGTGCAAAATGTGGCTGTACTGGAATGAATGGCTACACATGAATGGAGCACAATAAACTGTATTGACAAGTCTCTCAGAACCATCTCACTTTCCCCTAATTTACCCAACGATAAAAGAAAAAAACCCAAATCGTCAAACATGCACAGGTAAAATACAACAAATGGCAGTAACATCAATGATCTTGCTTGCATTATCTTTGCAAGCCTATCAAATCAGGTTAACCTTTGTGGTACAGCTGGTTGCTGTCCTATACTGTAGGTAACATTGCCCATGGTTCACAGGTCTTTACTCAGCACCCACTGTACCACACCGTCAATGACACCCAACTTGTTCTCCGGGACACTGGATTTCCACCAAACATGATTATACCAAAGGTTTGCATCATGCTATTTCAGTCGTTGTGGGAGCATGCACAGAGGAAGCAGAATAATTATAACACAATTTCTCTTTATCAGACTTGCTGACTCCCTGTCGGCACTGTAAACACCGTAAACACAGTCTGTTTTCCATTGGGGGTCTGATAAGGGCCATACGTCTGTAAACCACCCTACAAAATCATAACTTGTCAGTTTGGAAATGGCGAGGCAGTTCTACTCAGCATGAAACATGTAAAGATCATTGGGGAACATTCTAGTTAGATTCCCAGCGACCATGGTTTAAACAATGATTTGAAATATTTTAACCGTCTTGATGCAAGTAAAAGTCACAAGACATATTTTAATATTAATCATTTTGAATATTAACATATTTAAACTATTTCACCCAGCTCTGTTTGGGAACATTAACCATTGCTTTCTGAGAAAGCTCTGGAAACCAACATCTATTATCTGGGAGGATTCTGGAGGAGGTTTTATTTGTAGGATTGCCAACTCAGATCCTCTTCGCTGTACGTGGGGTTTGGGGGCATGTGGAATTGTTTAACCAGAATTAATGAGAACTAGATTGGAATTTGTGCATGCCTAGCCCAGGGGTATACATTAATGAAAGCTGCTCTGTCATTCCTGGCTCCCTCTCCTCACCACCATTGTAGCCTGCTGCCTTTCCTGTTTCTACAGATTGGTGCATACTTATATTCTGGTTAGACATCATTTTCCTTAGTAACCACAAATGAATCCACATATAAGTTTACTAGGTGTAAGCGCTACAAATGCCACAAGCTTGTAATGTTCATTGTGTTGTAGATTTGTAGTCAACCAGTTCACATGTGGTTAAAATGCAGATTATCGGTTTTTATTGAACCCTTTCCACCCCTAGAAGGCAATTTCCGTCTATTATGTACTAGCCTGTAAAAGTGTCAATGTCTCAAAAACTATTTACTGCACACACATGGTTGAAGATTTAAATTAAAGAAGAGGCTTGTACCATTCAGCAATTGGGAGACAGAACTAATTTATGTCAGAGCATGTACATACAGTGTACGCAGAAGATAAAATTATAAATGCTTTATAGTTTAGTGCTGAATATCTCAATTTCCAAGTCAAGTACCAACCCAGAACTACTTTATATTTGTGCCCAAACTTGATCTCAATGTGTTTACAAGATTTGTTTAAGATATCTACAGGCATTCAAATTCCACATTCCCAAAACTGCACTCAGATGTCCTCAAGTATCCCCAAATCTATCGAATACAAAATATCTGCATCTTTTTGTCCAGACACACAAATGATCTGAAACGCTTATTTTTCAATTAAAACTGATTTTTTGATACAAAATGTAAAGAAAATGAACCTTCACATGTGTTTTATTCACATTTATGAGAGTTAAAAAAAAATTGTTCAAAAAGCTCCCCAAAAAGGATTACTCACCCTAATGCTTTCTAACGAACCTGCATCACATTTAAAATGCAACTTTATTAAAAAATTAAGTTAACTCGAGCCCCGTTAGCCCTGTTAGCCAGTACAATTTCCATAGCAAGTCCAACGTAAATGCTCACTGGATGTTTTACGCACGTCTGGGGTGCTTTTCCCAAAGCCTTCTTAACACTACGTCGTTCGTAAGTTATACCTTAATGTCTACCTTAACATTTCAGCGTGTTTCCTGAAACGTTCTTAGCTAAGTATTCCTTCTGTACATTGTACTTTCGTAAGGTTGGTCTGGACCACTCTTAGCTATACCTTAGCGATTTTGTCAGCTCACTCCACTAGTGGCCACCACTGTTACGACCGCAAGCCTCTGAAATCAGCTGTTGCTCTTAGTTACATCTCAATCTGTTAAGCAATATGTACACTATTAATTCTACAGTTGTAGTTGGCTAATAATATTACTAAAATACCACATTAATGGCACTGTTTTCATGCAAATAATAAATGTTTAATTGCATGTTGCACTTTATTGAACATGTTGCCTAATTGCCTTTTAAATGATATTCATAAACTGACAATTTCCCACTCTCTCTGTGTGCTGGAGCGATGTTTAACCATCGTTCTTTCTTGGTTTTGTTGGACACCGTATTCTAAAACTGGAAAATAATGTTTCTTTATTCAGCGCCACGTCTAACAATATCTCCATTTCGTTTGCTGTGAAGCTGTAGGACCACTTATTTATTTTCTTTTTTTGCCATGTCTTATGTAAAAGAATATATATAATTTGTTTTCTCGTATTGGTGCATTTTGCTTGTTGGTGCGCTTTTATTGAAAATGTCAGCTAACCCGAGAAAATAGTGAATTACACCATTAATGTGATGGTACTTCAGCCAAATCAACCCTGATTGCAAAGTAATTTATGGTACTATGACAAAGATATTAAAATAATGTAAATAAAACATGACATACCAAAGAAGGCGTATTGCTGGATGGCATAGCCACAAACTGTATCACTAACCGTATATATAATTTGGCGAAAATAATATATATACGGTTGGATAATTTAGTTTGTACTTTTTTAATTCTATTAATTCGTTCCCACCAGTCATGATAAATGTAATATTTTAAAGTATTCCTGCAGTGTTTTATTCATAAATAACACTACTTTCTCTCATAACGCAGTCAAACAGTCGCTGCATGGAATGCATAATCGATCTTAGAGTGAGTTTGTGGGCCTAGTAACATCGCTATCCCTTAATCAACCACTTAAGTGATAGTTTGGGGAACACACGTAGGAAAGTAAACAACTTACTTAGCGATATTCCTGTCTGTCTGTCACCTGAATATGACACATTATACCTTGTTGGAAAGGGTAGGAAGCCCCATACAAGAAGATCGCCATGTTTTAAACTGGTAGTTCATGACAATTTGCTTAGGTATAGTCCCGGGAAAAAAAAGACTGTTCTCAAAAACGTGAGAAAAGAGCTTCATAACCAGGTCGGATATTTGGTTCGATAAATATGTCTGTATTGAATAATTTGCCAAAAAAATAAATAATACTTCTATTTCTACCAAACCAGAAATATGTTGGCCAGACGTGCAATATAAGTAAGCTAAGTGTCTTTATCCATGCAACTTCTGAATTGTATATTTTAGTTCTTATATTTGACCTAGAGAAATGGTACCAAGGATTGTTAGAATATGCCTTTTATTGTCTGAACCTGTCACTAGGTCAGGGTTGTAAACTGGGAGAGTGGTGTGGGGGAGCCTGCTGTTTTATTGCCCTGCTTTGCAAAAAAGAAGCTGGTAAGCATCTAAAGTGCTGTTCTCACTAGCGGAGAGTCTTTTTAACAATCAGGCATCACCATCTTGCTGTTTTATTACGTCACAGTTTTTATTATCCTGGAAATATGAACACAACAATAATTTTGGATGTTGATTACTCCACCACAAGGGGGCAGCATGGATGGGGTTATGGGATTTTTTAAAGCATTTTGATTTCACCATATATATATAAGCATAAACCAAATCAAGGAAAAATTGGTCTTTATCCCAGACATTATGCAGGATACTGTAGGTTTGTACCTGTAGGTATTCTGAGACATGATTACAAAATTTAAACAAACTTGTATTCTTACATGGGGCGACATGGCTCAGGCAGTAAGAGCAGTCGTCTGGCAGTCGGAGGGTTGCCGGTTCGATCCCCCGCCTGGGCTGTGTCGAAGTGTCCCTGAGCAAGACACCTAACCCTCAAATGCTCCTGAGGAGCTGGTCAGGGCCTTGCATGGCAGCCAATCACCGTCAGTGTGTGAGTGTGTGTATGAATGGGTGAATGGAGAAGCATCAGTTGTACAGCGCTTTGGATAAAGGCACTATATAAATGCCTGCCATTTACCATTTACATACTATTTTAAGTATATTCTAGCTAGTATGCTTTGAAGTGCACAGAATGCAACTATCTGTGACAGAACACAGCCCTGGAAATATGGTAGTCTGTTTTCAAGCAGCATTTACCCAATCAAAGAGCTGCTTTGACCTTTCTGGTGAAACAAACCTTACCACAGAAAATCCACATGCATTGCATTGAGCTTTCCCTGACTACACACTATAGGAAGCAAATTCATGGAAACTATTTGTAGTGCAAACAGGATCACCTGGATAATCTTGCATTTTAAATGCAAGATTGTCTGGACCTCTGCCCAATAGGGGTTGATTTCTCTCCATGAATATTGACACTGAATTCAAGAAACTGCCTTTTCTAGTGTGCTTTGTTAAATCCTGTGTATTAAACAGTGATAATTAGTCCTGTTTGTTGGGTGTTTCGAGCTTGTTCTGTAAATTGCTTAAGGATTCAGCTGTTTATGTTAGCTTGGTAGCCTGCTGTTCCTCATGTTACAACTTCTATAGTTCTTGTTTCTTAATATGCTTTGAAAGAACAACATTATCTTATATTTTCAGTGTAAAATGGCTGATGAAGCAGACAAATTAGATTACCATTAATCCACAAGGCTGCATATTATTTGGTGATGCTCTTGCTGTGCAGAGCCATGCTTAAAACACAGTGGAGTGATTCTGTTGTGTACAAAGCTAGGGTGATAAACTACCACATTCTTTAATTTTTGTGCATCTGTCTTTAATCTGAGTTTGTGTGAGTGCCTGACAGGTAAGGAATGAACTCACTTGGCTTGGCTTGCTGAAAAATTAGTCTAACATGCTCTCCTTGTTTTCCTTAAGGCCAGTTTATAGTCCAGCGACTCAAAGTGATACTCAACTAAAGACGTAGAACATTCATGAATGTTTTATTGTCGCCCAACGTATATTGTGGTCCTTGTTGTTAGCAAAAAGGATAAGCCAAATGTCGTGGTGACCAGCGATATCCATTGCACGTCGCTGGTCGCAGTGAGGATCTGTTGCGTGACTATAAACTGGCTTTTATGCACACACTTAATAATTGACACAAGTTAAGTTCACATTTAACATACCCATTTTCACTCACTCACAAGGTGAGCTCTGTGGCTGTGGACCTATTACTTGTTACTTTGAAATATATTGAAAATAATATTCTTCTAAACATCCCCTTTGCATTGTTATCCTGAATGTAAAATAAAGTGACTCTGCTATACATGTATCAGAATGTTGCTAAGAACATCTAAATAATAGAAGAACAGCAATTTATGCCTGGAATTATTCATCCATAGAAAATGTAAATCAATGCTGTTGGAAAGATAACTAATATGTGGCTTCACCCTGAGAATAAACTGCATTAACAGCACATTGTGGCCAACTGCACAAGCAAAAAATAATGTATTGAAAATGATGTATTCCCCATGCTAGCTAAATTATTAAACTTGAGGTTGATTGACTGTGCAATTTCTGCAGTAGGGACATCAAAAGTAATCTCTAACTCAAGCCTCGAAAACCTCAGCTAAGCAGATTGTTCTAACTACTTAAAGGTATTGCAGTTCTTATTGGCGATGCAAATATCTACACCAGTCAGATGCCAGTGAAGTGGGGGAAAAAGGAGCTCATTTCTTATTGGATTGACAGTTCCCCTTGAAGTAGACGTCATCATAATTGTGATCTATTGTGCATTCCTTTTGCATTCACACTAGTTGTTTGGAAGGAAACTGGGGTCACACTACATCATCCAAACATTGAATTCAAGATGCACAACAGAACTGCTGGTGAAATATTCACAGGCCCAAAAGTTTGTTTTATGAATTTCATTTGCGTTGCTTCTTTCCAAGCCAGGCGTCATTGTTTTATAAGTTTAACCCCTTAAGTCTCACTGGCCCAGTGAGAGTTTTTTGCATTCATTCATTTTTTCACTCACTATGGCTACAGGATATATTGTTTCAAAACATGTGGCTGGTAAAACAAGTGTGGGGGGAACTTCACCTTCTCTGCATTTTGGAAATCCACATTCTCCAAGAAATAAGGTAATGTCAGTTTAACTTATGACATTACATTTCCAACAGTCTATGTGATGCCTACATCTAAATAGAGGATGTGGTTTGGAAGAGTTCCAGTGAGTCTCTTGTCTGAGTGAATATTTCTGAGGAAGGCAGTGAAAACACCGTTGACAACGCAATATTTTCAGTGGTGTGACCTCTTTTTTATTTTATATTGATGAGCATCTAAATACATTTTCAAAATGTTAATGTTATTATTATTCAGTATGCTTATAAATAAGGAATCAGCCTGCTTTTGAATAATAAATAGCGTGTGAAATTATTGAATTTGTTTGACTTGTTGATGGGGGTTAGGTATTTGTCAAAAACTACAATCAGTGGACTTCAATGAATATTAGTATACAAGATGCTATTATTGTGATTATTGTACTTATTTTTCTGATCTTCCCGACCTGTTGTTCTCTGAGGATAGCTGCAAGGAGGGGGAGTTTGGGACAGTGTTGTAGGGGAGGGTGACAGGCGGGGGGAAGTGCAAACACTTTTTTTCAGGATAAAAAGTCATGTATAGTTCAGTAAGTAAAATGCAATATTTTACACTTATAAGACCCATAATATAATTTAGTTTCCATGTGTCCTTGTGGAGTCTCCAAATGTCCTTTCTGGAAAACTGCCTAGACATAGATTAGAAAAAATGATGAAGACTGGGGTTTTGTCCAGTGTGGTTACTTGTCTCCATTGTATTTCTAAGAACACCAGCCACAGCTACAATCATCTGTATGAAGTGAAAAACAGAAAATCTTTTCAGTGAGAAAAGACAATGTCACTGTGTTTGTGCTTCTGTAACTTTGTTTTTGTAATACTGACTCATTAATAACAAACCCCAAAGAGTTACCCTTCAGAAGAGACCAAGATTATGCCTGTAGTCAAACGGGTTCAAGAATAGTCACCATTTTATTTTGGTTATGTCATTTTTAAGATTAGGGCGGCACGGATGGTGCAGTGGGTAGCACTGCCGCCTCACAGCAAGGAGGTCCTGGGTTCGAATCCCCGTCGGCCGGGGCCTCTCTGTGCGGAGTTTGCATGTTCTCCCCGTGTCTGCGTGGGTTTCCTCCGGGTACTCCGGTTTCCTCCCACAGTCCAAAGACATGCACGTTAGGCTGATTGGAGAGTCTAAATTGCCCGTAGGTATGAGTGTGTGAGTGAATGGTGTGTGTGCCCTGAGATAGACTGGCGACCTGTCCAGGGTGTATTCCTGCCTTTCGCCCAATGTATGCTGGGATAGGCTCCAGCCCCCCTGCAACCCTGATCAGGATAAGCGGGTTCAGATAATGGATGGATGGATGGATTTTTAAGATTATGATTTAATTGGCACAATGCTATGTCATTTTTAAGCTTATGATTTGATTGGCACAATGCTGTAATGAATTACTATAATATAGTCAGTAAGAATTATCTTATGATATAGCAGTAACTGTTCAAAAGTTGTGTAATCACTAGCCAAATGCCAGCGTTTCAATCTAATCCAGTGATGGTGTGAAAATGTTTTCTTGTTAACAGGCATCAGGCTTTAATAATAATGTTTTCTAGTGTCCCTGCAAGGGCCAAGCGGAAGCTTGCTGCAGCAAATGGGTTCCATTTCCATGGTAACCACCTACCCATGAGTTCCAATGTAGATACTAGTTAAACTGGACTCTCATTTTATTTTCTTTATTTAAATATATTGTAATGTTGGTAATGTTAATACATGGTACTCTTATTATGCACCAGGAATATGTTGGTCAGTCATCAGTGAGGGTTACATCCCCGGGTATGTGGGTGGTGGCTGGGATGTCACCCCCTGCCACCCCCTTGCCTTTTTTTTCGGATGTTCAGATGTTTCATTTGTTCCCAAACTCTTGACCTTCCTCCTAAGATATAGCCAGATCCTAATGCTTTCTGCTCCTCTGACAGCCAGAGGCTCCTGCCTCCCCCAGGTTTTTAGTAGGGGTATTGTGGGTGTACAGACAAAGCCTAGGCATCCCACTTCCACATGGCAGAGAAGGATCTCTAGCTGGCTTGCCTGCACTCTGCAACCAGCTAAACTGTTCCTGAATCTCTTCCTTTTGTGGGTGGCCTCCTCCCTCTCCTCCCACTGAAAGTACAGCTCAATGAGTAGTACAAGCGCTGTCCTTTTTTTGGTAGGTACAGTGCTGTGCCCCGAACTGATGTCTTCTATTATAACATAGTAGACATGCTGAATTGGTTTCTGGTTCTTCAGATCTTTGGACAAAATGTAATATTAGACAAAGTGAACAAAATACTTTTTGAAAATGATGAACTTTATTTATTTAATGAAAAAAGCTATTAAACATTTACACTCACTGAGCACTTTATTAGCTAGACCTGTAAACCAGCTAAAACAAATATTTAATCCATGCAGCAGCAACTAAATGCATAAAAGCATGCAGACATGGTCAAGAGGTTCAGCTGTTTTTCAGACCAAATATCAGAATGGAGAAGAAATATGATGAAGTGACTTTGACCAGGGAATGATTGTTGGTGTTGGGCAGGGTGGTTTGAATATCACAGAAACTGCTGATCCCCTGGGATTTTCATGTACAGCACTCTCTAGAGTTTGCAGAGAACGGTACGAAAAACAAAAAATATCCTGTGAGCAGCAGTTCTGTGGGCAAAAATGCCTTGTTAATGAGAGAGGTCAGTGGAGAAGGGCCAGACTGGTCAAAGCTGACAGGAAGTTGACAGTACACACATTAGTAACCACACATGACAACAATATTATTCAGAAGAGCATCTCTGATCACATAACACATCAAACCTCTTTAGTGGATAAGCTACAGCAGCAGAAGACCAATAAGTCACCCATGTGAAAAAGTAATTGTCCCCTTAAAGGCAGACTATGCAGAATTTCTTGCTCCTGTGTTTACATACAAAAAATGTCTACGCCACATTTGCAACCCCACCTCTCCGTTGCAGACGACCTTGTGCCGTGATAGCAATGAGCTAAGAAACTAATATCATTCGTAAAAAAACATCAGTATTTAGTAGTCGCTTTCCACACAGGCTATTTAGCTTGTCATTACTCCTGTTTGTATTTAGTTAGCTGACTAACTGACTAAAGCTAGTGGTGCTGCTAGCCATCAGTGGATTTCAGTCTACTCTTCCTGCACAAATCTGTAACATAAGCATGCATACTCACTTGTATTTGTATCAGACAGTACTAAAGGATTGGGAGTGTTTTGGATTTAGCCATGAACTTCCTGCCCAGGAGAGGAAATACAATGGTAGAATCTCTGGAAAATATAAGCAATAATGTTAGTACTGTGCAGTGGGACCCAGCTATCCATGGATAGCCAGCTGATGTACAAAACTGAATTTAGTTAGCTTTATAACACGGCAGCTAATTAATGTTACTGAAAGCTAAGCCAGTCACTTGATTAATGGTTATCAATGCTAATCTCTAGCAAAGCCAGCTCACCACTGTAGTAGCCAGTCTACCTGAAAGGAGCAGTTCATGCTCAAAACCCCTACCAATTTGTATGAATGAAAGCAGTTCTGAAAGGAATAGGCCAACATTTCTCCACAGCAATATGAAGGACTGATATAAAATTATAGGAAGTGTTTGGTTGCAATTATTGCTGCAGAAGGTGCGAACAGATCTTAAGTTTAAGGGGGCAATTACTTTTTCACATAGGTGATACGGGTGTATGGTCACACAAATGTTACAGCTAGACTAGTCCCTTAAGTGATGTCTATTTATTGAACAGCTTACTTCAACCATGTGAAGGCAATGATGTTGGCCTCAAATTCTAGAACAGTGGTTGCACGCAGAAAAAAAACTTAATTTAGAACTTATGTGAGAAAGGGTTAAAGGCATACTCTGCAGTATTTCACGTTGAAAATGTTATAAAACAAACATGCTACAATTACTGTGATACACTGGCAACCTGTGTCTGTGTTCAATACCTTGCTTGTCAACTGTGCTGTACCTGAAAAGCTTGTGTCCAATACACTGAACTCATACACTCTATGATCTAATAGAAGGAGGAGGAAGGCAAGTTGGCTACTAGATCGGCTACTACAGTGGTGAGCTGGCTTTGCTAGAGATTAGCATTGGTGGCTAACCATTAATCATGTGACTGGCCAGCTTTCAGTAACATTAATTAGCTGCTGCGTTATAAAGCTAACTAAATTCAGTTTAACATCAGCTGGCTGGCTATGATAGCTGGGTCCTACTGCACAGTACTACTGCTTGTTCTACTGGCATATGTCCTCTCCTGGACAAGGAGTTCATGCCTCAATCCTAAAGACTCCCTGACTTTCAGAAGACTTCTGATAAAGATAAAAGCAACAATTAATTGAGGCATTTGTGAGTATTTGTGCTTATATAACAGAATAATGCTACTCGGCAGTAGCAGTGTCTAGGGTTGGCTAATAATGTTTAGCTAAAGTTAGCTACCCTTTTCTGCATATATTTTTCCTATCGGATATGTCAAGTTATTTTGGCATACTTTTGTTTGTATGACTGCTATAAATGTAGCCATTTCTGCATTTTTGAAAGAGACATAATTGCAGTAACTTTAGGCTGGCTACTAACTATAACTACATACAACACATGCAAAATCAGTTAAATAGCTAGCTAAATGGCTTGTGTAGAAAGAAGATCCTTTGTTTTCCTCCTGTCCTCTAGCCTCAAGCACGTCTGCCAGTTTCCTTATCACTTCATACTGCCATCTGTATAGACCTTATGATAACGCAGTCTTGCAGCCTGACAAGGGCACACAAGCTTAGATGTGCTTGTTGGACCGTCCACACATCTGACCAACTGACAGCCTTGTTAACACTATTTTCTTGATCTCTGCTTGTGCCAGCCTTCATCTTATACCTCTCCCTTCCAAGTTTTCTCATTTTTTCTCTTTTCTTTCACAGCAAGTGCCTCTTCCCATCCGAGTGCTGTCTGCCCTGTCTCAACCATCTCAATGCTTAGTGATGTTCTAGCACCTTTAATGAAGTATAACAAAGAGAGCAAGTTCTTTTTTTTGTGGCCCAACCATACTTGCACAAAGGCCACACGCAGTGGGATTGATTTCAGGCGGATGATGCAACTGAATTTATCATATAAGGACTCCATTTTAATTTTCAAGGCTCAGCGCAAGTTGTTAATCCCTGTGCTGCTGATGGTGATGTTGAAAAGCAGGCAATATATCGTCAGGGCTGAAGTATTTATCTGAGCAGATTAGCTTCCCTCAGCATCTCTCATAGGGCCATACTGTGGAGTGTCTAATAATTGGGAAAAAAATATTACATGGCAGAAATATGAGGTCATTCTTCACCATGTGGAAAATGTGCAGCTCATCGGTCATGGCAGTTTCCTGACCTTACATCCTCTTTAATGGCGGAAATCCCCTCTGCTTAGATAAACTGCCTTTGTCAGAAAATAGAGATCCCATATCCTCAATTTCATGGTAAAACCTTCTCTTTTCATTTATGAGCACAGTATTACGTTGTCACATGGGACTTTCAACCATCTTTATGAGTTCAGTTACAGAATGAGATATTGGAAGTATATATAGATAGCAATAAATGGGACTGCATGACATTGAATATACTCCTCTGGAATAAGCAGTGATTGATTCATTGGAATTCATGACCATTTTCAGTTGAGGTTATGCAGCTGAACAGAAGGTTGCCAATTTTAGATGGAAAGCTACTTTATCTGACTTCATCTGGCTCCAGCAAGTACTTCAGTTGTGTAGAGTAAACTGTCATGGAATTGAGTGTTGGCCAAGCAAATAAATATGCCTTTAAGAACACGTGGTGTTCAGTTATCTAAAATGGCAAAATAGGACGTTAAATTCTCTCCATAACAAAAAAGAAATAACCTCATAAATATAAATATTTTCTGTTGGCATGTAGACCCAAAGTGTGATAAAGTAAAAACAATGCTAAGCATGCACCATTATAGCTTCACAGTGAAGCTCTGTGGAATTTGTGAAATGGGTTCAGGTAGTTTTTGAATACCCCAATATTTTTGAACATCCAAACTCATTTTGTAACCCTGGTAAATGGCACAGGTCATAATCTGGATTGATATTAGGCTCTATGTTCCTGCTTGCATGATTATGTCTTGTTAAGGATTAATAATAAAATATACACTGAGTATATTTATTAAGTCTTCTGCTGCTCTATCCACTTAGAGCATTGACGCGTTGTGTGTTCAGAGATGCTCTTCTGCATACCACTGTTGTAATGTGTGGTTATTTGCATTGCTGTCACCTTCCTGTCAGCTTTGACCAGTCTGGCCATTCTCACAGAACTGCTGCTCACTGGATGTTTTTTGCTTTTCGCACCGTTCTTTGCAAACTCGATTTGCTGATTAGATAATCACATTAATAAGTAGGTGTACAGATGTTCCTAATAAAGTATCTGAGTGTATAATAATATATTAATAACATACTGTTATCTCCTTAGATTGTGTCTGTTTTCACAGCTTTATGGCGATTCCAAGTAAACAAATGAACAGTTATTTATACAAGTAATTCATATAATCAAGTGAATCGAATCACAAATATACCTTACCTGATAAAAGGCTGTTAATAAGCTTCATGCCCCCTGGCTTACCCATGTTATTATTCCGTTTCATCGACCCAGTAAACATTCATATATTCATAAATATTCTCTTTTCTGAAGTTATTCAAAGCCAGCTCTAGACATAGTAACTTACTTAGAGCATTGATGTTCCTCTTCTAATTTGTTTTCAGTTTCCTGAAGTTTGTTTTGTTCAGATTAGCATACACCCTTTTTTCCATTTGCAGCCAAAACAAGATGTAAATAATCTGTGACATATGATGTTTTATGTGAAATTACAGAATATGACTTGAAGCTAGGTTTAAAAAAAGCATGGAAGTGATTCTTTGGGAAGGAATTGATGAATCCCGACAACATCTTTGTGTAATGCACTCTTACAGATGGAAGCTATCGCTTATCTCATTACACCACGTCTGATCTGTGCAGGCTAAGCCGTTTATCATTTGTTTACGTAATACACACAATCAAGGGCCCACTATAGTTCTTTTCCCACTTAAAGGCCTGCTGTGTTGTGACTGAGCTTCCATTTCTAAATTAGTGTGAGAGGTGTTCAGCAAGAATGATCCAAATTGATTTGTTAAAAGCAGGTTGGGGGAGTCAATTTGTCATTTTGCACCTTCATAAAATTCTCATATGCTCATGGACTGCTTAAATAAAACAAAGATTTGTAACATTCTAACCTGATCTCTTCTCTTGATGTCACTATAGTCAAACAAGCTATGTCTCATGTATTTTCAACCTTTTATTACCTTTTATGAAAGAAAAAGATTTTTTACAGGTCATAGGAAGTCAAAAGGACAACATGTTTATTTTTAAACACATCCAGAAAAACTGCACACCATAACATTCAAATGGACGACTGCATTTAACAACTAAGGCTTGCTTTATATCTACACAGTGGCAAATCTGAAAATGGTCCTTTATTTATTGCCAACTTGAACCTGAAAAAAAAAATCTATTATCCACTGTAGTTAGTTCGTGCTAAACTATTAATTTTGTCAAGGTCCCAAAATGAATGGTAGTGAACAGGAACCTGGAAAAATTGTGTGATGGAGGAATGTTGATGCCACTAATGGTCAGCAGGAACTGCTGCTGTTGTTAGTATTCATGCTTTGCAAATACAATAGGATGAGCTCTTTACAATTACCTGTGTTATACTACAGTAAAATACCCCCTGTTAAAGGCCCTACTGTGTTGTGAGTTCCTACGGTATATCAGACTTAGCGTGAGAGTGGTGTTCAGCAAGAATGATACAAATTGATTTATTAAAAGCAGGTAGGGGGGTCAATTTGTTATTTTGCACCTTCATCAAATGGAGGTTGTAACCAGGAAAATTGTGGGGTCGTCCAGGTTCTTCCCATTTATGTTACTATGTTCAAACAAGCCCATTGATATGCATGAGACCAGGTTGACAGCTGACCATGAAACAGTTCACAGGTTTGTGTCAAACTGGCTTTTGCAGTTTCTATTTTCTTCAAAGTGAAGTTTGAAGAAAATCTTTAAAACTCAACTCCCTTATTTGACTAGACGAGAAACAAAATATGCATCCATATGAACACAATGAACAAGGTCTATCCAATGAGAACAGAGAGACAGAAACAACAGTTTGGCAAAGGTTGAATCACACGGAACCAATTGAAAATAGGAACACTGCAACAGCGCATTTGATCAAGTGCCATCTGGGCAGAAGGGTAACACTGCTGCTAAATACTGGTGCATTTCCCAAAAACCTTCATTTTTACTCTTGTCGTGTGTTTTTTTGCGGTATCAAAAACACCAGACAGTGGAGTCAAATGTTATCAGGGTTTCACACTTGCAACGGAGGTGTTAGAGATGTTTTTTTTCCCGTCGCAGATATTTTTCATTTTGAAGATTCAGGCGCTTTCGAGAATCCCCTGTTGTCCTGTACATCCCTGACTGAAAAAATGATTAATCAACACTGTCATTCTTCTTTCATTATCCAACTTTCAGGTAGAATACTGCATTAACACTGGGCCACTGTAGGGTTTGAACAAAATAAAGAAGTCCACATGCACATACACATACACATGAAGAGAGTTGGAACAACAGGCCACATTTGGTTGGGATATAATTCCATGCATAGAAAGACTATCCGAGTAGTCTTGCAATGTAAAGTCTTTTAAACTAATAGCCAATGAAACAAACAGCCTAGCGATAAAAAGGAAATGCATTGAAATAGTCATCACAATATTAATTATATTGCTATTATCAGTGCAATATACAATAATACTTTAGTGATAGCTGCGGACAGAAAAATGACCTACCCTATTTTGGAGGCAAATAGGGTGACAGGCTACAATTAGTAAGCGCGACCTGTAACAGCTAATTACTTTTTTATTCTCAGGAAATACAGGCAATGAGTCTGCAAACTCACCAAACAAAATTACATTCCTAGTTGACGCTGAATGAGATGGCATTGTCACTATATATTTTGCAATTAACTGAACAAACAAGCATGAAAAGAACTTAAATGCAAATAGTGGTATTAAACTCTTGTACCCACTGACCTGATGTTTGACCTATCATAGTACACAGGCAAATTTTTGCGCTTACTGAGCGTATTGAGCTATGAGGGTAGGCAATACATAATAGCCTACATGGATAAAAGCCCAAAAAATCTGTTAAATCTGTTAAATTGAGGTTTATCATCATCACCGCCACCTTAATCTGCACCACAGTACTGCATATCATCTGAAAAATAAAGAGCAAATTGAATATATTAAGCTATTGTCATTTTTTATGTATATACTTTCATCCTCAACAGCACCATCATCATGCAAAGATCGAAATACTAGAACTAAGAACATTTTTAATAACAGTAGGCTTTTAGCAGCAATATCAAAATAACAATGGCATCAAAGTAATAATAAGTGGAATTATATCAACATAATAGCATCTTTAAAAGTTAATTACAACAAAGACAAAGTGTTCTGTTATTAACCCACAGACTTCAGAAAATATTAAATTAAGTTTTTCCTTGTCATTAGAGCCATTTCACTTGCTGCCATATCCTTTTTCTGGCTCCGTTAAATGATAAAATCAGTTCAAATGGTCTGGAGAGGAGTTGCAGTAAAAAACACCCTCAAACCACAACACTGATTATCCCTCCCCCTTCTCTGTAAATCGGCTGAATTTGAAACCCCCTCACACCATTGGCTGTGGCAATTAGAACTAATTTTCAACCAATGAGCTTGAACTATTGTACGGCTATACAATATTTTGATACAGAGTGTCAGTCCGTCAACTGTATATTTTGCAACCTGAATTTAAGGACTATAAACACAGGCAGAGGGTGAGTCAACATTTTTTATTAGCCTTTTTCAATGATAGGAAAGGATTTACAATGGTCTTGTAAGAATGTTTTAACACACAAATCTTACCTATTGAACCTTTAATTCAGCTTGCATATACACAGATCAGCCACAACATTAAAACCAGGTAGCCGCATAATCTTTCTTTCAATTGTCTGGCCATAAAAGCATGTGAACCTGAACAAATCGGATCGTTGAGTTGTGATGTTGTACCTGCCCCACGGGACTCCATGCCACAGCCAGGACAGGTGCAGTCCACAGTCAGGATTAGTTTTGGATTCAAATACCTTTGTTTGCTCGATTGATCTTGACTGTTGCAATTGAGCCAACCAAGAGCATCATACAGTATTTAATGGGTTCCAATACACAAGACAAGCTCAGTAAAGCGTAGAAAAGTATTAATCCAAAACAATTACGTATTTGACCCAGGTCTGGTCGGTAGTCAGTGGTGGCTACATGCACATACACGTGTACAGTCAGTGAGCACTTTATTAGGTATTTATTAGACTTATTGGTCTAATTATTGGCTATAGCCTATCCACTTAGTGGTTTGATGTAAATGGTAAATGGCATTTATATAGCGCCTTTATCCAAAGCGCTGTACAATTAATGCTTTATCCAAAGCGCTGTACAATTAATGTTTCTCATTCACCCATTCATACACACACTCACACACCAACGGCGATTGGCTGCCATGCAAGGCACCAACCAGCATTTGGAGGTTAGGTGTCTTGCTCAGGGACACTTCGACACAGCCCGGGCAGGGGATCGAACTGGCAACCCTCTGACTGCCAGACGACTGTTCTTACAGCCTGAGCCATGTCGCCCCTGATGTGTTGTGTGTTCAGAGATGCTCTTCTACATACCACAGTTGTAATGTGTGGTTATTTGCGTTACTGTCACCTTTCTGTCAGTTTTGACCAGTCTGGCCCTTCTCCTCTGACCTCTCTCATTAACAACACATTTTTGCCCGCAGAACTGCTGTTCACTGGATGTTTTTTGTCTTTCACACCATTCTCTGCAAACCCTAGAGACTGTTCTGGCACCAACAATCATTCATTGGTCAATGTAATTTAGATCACATTTCTTACCAATTCTGACATTTGGTCTGAAAAACAGCTGAACCTCATGACCATGTCTGTATGCTTTTATATATTTCGTTGCTGCCACATGATTGGTTGATTAAATATTTGCATTAACAAGCTGGTGTACAGGTCTACCTAATAAAGTGCTCACTGAGTGCACGTTAACCAGATGCACCCCTCATTGACTTTCTCAAATATATCACTGCTTGCATAAACTGAAGAGACCAGAGTTAATGCAGAATTGCTCGTTTACTTCAGAGGTGTGAAGACGCAACTACAGACCCGTCTCATCGTCTCATCAGTCACTACCTTCTTTTGTGTTTATACTCAAACCCTCAGTGAAAACGTTTTTTCCCCTGGTGCACTCCGTGAAAAGAAACCTGGCCTGGGCGCTCCAGGAAAAGCAGCCGGGTCAGTTCTTTGGAGCAGAAGAATGAGTTTAGATAAGGATGTTGGTCGCAGAGTAGCTGGCAGACAGTGGTATCTCAGATCTCTTGAACTCCAAGCTTGGCACATTAGGGAGAAGGCGGGGAGCTCTGCCTGAAATCCACTTTTTTTCAAGTTTTGAAGATTTTGTGCTGTATAAATATACGTTTCGTACTGTGGAATAGAGAGCATAGTCCTGACCTTAAAAAATGACCCTTCAAGCTCTATCATTCAAAGTATTTTTCCCTGTTATCAGTTCTATAGACTAGTAGGAAATGCTTGCAGACCATTATAGGAGTAGCAAAATACATATGGGCAAAAGGTGATATATTTTGAATGCCACAATTGACATGCTATGTTAGTCCGAGGGAGTAGATATGATCTGTCAATGGAAAAAATATCACCGTCCACTGTAACTTAAAGCTGTTCTTCTGCACTGCATACTTTTTTCTTTCAATGGATTTATTTGTATTTGGAATATTAAGATGTTGTAGCTGTACAATATATTACTGTATATACTATGATATGTAAATGTCTGCCATACTGTATAAATTCACTGTTAATGTAATGCTGGAGATGTAACCCCTTTGATGTATATTATTTATATTATTCATATTAATATGATTATGATTGAGAAAACAATGTTAATCATTTTTATAATTTTCATTTTTTTCATTTTATAATTTTTATTAAAATTAATAATTTAATTTCAAAACTCTAAGCACTATAAACAGCTGCTTTGAATATTTGACGACCCATTGATCTACTGATTCTTCATGGCCACTAACAGGCAGACAGCCATTGAAATGAAAATAAACAACATGAGGCTATTATTACAGAATCTTCTCTGGTTGAAAAATGGCTGTAAATCCATTATGGGGTAAATTAGGAAACTATGGCTTGGAGGTCTTCCCTTCTTGCAGTAAAACACAAATGTCTTTATTTATGAGTTAATATAATATAAGGGCCTGTTTTCAGTGTTGGGAAACATTTTACACAAAATAATAATAGTTCTTAATTTAGTGTGACATCTTCAAGCGATGAATAAACAATTACACTAGGTGTGACTTCCAATTGGGTTCTTAAATAAATACCACTTGTATTTAACTGAATATCAATGTGCAATAATAACCTGACCTAATTGAAAACAACAGCTCTGAAGTACATTTAAAAATCAGTGATATAAACCAGGGGTGCACAACAAGGACTAGCCGATTTCAGGAGTTAATCTCTGCTCTCAATCTCCCGTTTTGAATAAACTCATTAAAATTCAATTGCAAGTTAGGCTTGCAAAGACATGATGCAGAGAAAGACACTTCATGTGCAGATGAAGAGGTGGACTTGCAGGCACTATTGTCTACAACTTGGGTGTAGTCATTAATGAGATGACGTTCACTAAACTCTGAACCCTGTCTGACACTTGTCTGTAAATTATGTGATGAGGCACCTAGCAGCACTAATCTAACATTTTTTTAAATCACCGATACTACAATATGATGCTGTACGGTGCCTCATAAACTGAGTTGGGCAGTACATTTTCTTTGTAATTCTATTTACAGTGTGCTATCATTACAATATTATGTCTAATTATCCATAACAATTCTACATATTTCATTATATAGAAATAATACGTTTCGTGTGGCTCTTCAGAAAAAAAATGCATCACATGAAAAGGAAAAAAATGGTTCTTCAGGGAAGAAAGGTTCTTGAGCAACAGTGAAAGACCAGGGTGAAAATATTATTCTGTAGTCTGATACAGGAGTAAACCACGGTTGACGTGCAGTGGTTTTGTGTTTCATTTAGCGCATCTGCCTGTGGAGATCTGCTGGCTGGCAGCAGATTTTTAATTTTTTTTCCAGAATAATTACATCCAGCACAACCACCACCAGGTGGCATATGTGAGCACTCTAATCCACGGCAGTCTGAAGTACTTGCAGGTTCTGACAGTAGGGTGGCAGCAGTGTCTTTTTTCATTCTGAGAGGAAAAGTCTGTCTCTAGGAGTAAATACAGTACCGAAATACAGAACATAGATTTGAATCATGGTTATGTTTTCAGATAAAACGTTTTAAACATGGATTTATTTGTAAGGGGTGCAATTTCTGTCTCTTATTCTCAGAATGCAGACCCTGGTGGACAATCCAGCTATGACGAGTTTGAAATTATAAACTACCATCTCTTTCAAAATATAGCTTGTGCTGGTCAATCCATGTTGTTTAACCAGTGTAACAGAAATTAAATAACAAATTAACTAATTATACAGGGACCTATCATATAGTAAAATATGTTATGCATGTAAATGGAAGTCAAAACATGTCACCAATGTTGTTAGTTAACTAGTTTGGTCATCTTTAAAAGTTATCTTAGCCGGCTACAGTTTCTGACTTTTGCCGATTATCTACAGATTTGGCTAGAACTATTTTCTGAAGAGCTACACGTGAGCACAGTTGACAAGTGATATTACTGGTATATTTATGGAATTATGTCATTGCAGATTGTTGACAGTTCAAGTGGGTATACACTTGCCACATCGTTTACTTTTTTTTTTTGTGCACCTGGAAAGCTTTTTTAACGATTTTACAAATCTGTGCGTAAAACACATGGTTAACACTCTAGTCACATCCTAGGTTAGCTACTGTGCTACCATGTATAAATTGACGATTATTTCACTGAAAATAAGATATTTCAAGAAAAGGGTAGAAATAGTTGGCCTAGGCAAATGAAGTCCATCACACCAGCAAGGGTGGGCTGTGGAGTAGAGTGGTGCTCTGGGACTGGACTTTAAGTGCCACAGTTGACATAATTTTAGGCCACACATATTATACGTTATTTCAGCAATTCAAAATTTATCCTTTTTCACGACTTGTTTGCTGAGTACTTCAAAAAAGAAAAATCATGCAAAACTAACAGGTAGCGAAACATCAAAATAGTACAAATAAATCCTTCAAAATAAAGCATGACCTGATTTCCTCATCTTAGACTGATGTGCTTGGTTGCACCATCATGATGCATCAGTCACTCTCCCAGTGTTTACTCTTGCTGCATAAATTCATTCTCAGTATTCAGTTCTCAACCCACACACATGGACAGATCAGGGAAAAAGAAACAATTCTCACTTTTTTTGTTCCACAGTGCAGCCTCCTCTCAAAATGCACTGCGGTTCTCTCAGTTTGAGAGAGACCAGGTCAGCTGGAGTGCTTTGCTTTAGCCTGACTCTCCACATAGGTACTGGTGTATATGTTTTGTTCTTCCATCACATCATAAGCATAGGTTTCATTTAAACATTGGTGGAAACACACTGCTGTAACACTTTGGGGGGAACACACACACTAGTCTTGAATTGTCAAAAGTCACACAAGCACACCAGCTTGTCTAGCAATAATTCACATGGAAATATTTGTCTCCCTCCCAAACCTGCATTAATTCATAATAGAATATTCCTGATCTATGTGACCCCTATTTACTCTTTGCAATTAAGGGACTGTGTTCTGTTTTGCCTCATTTATTTGGTGTGCTCAGTAGTCTTTTCCACCCACTCGCATGCATTTCCTTTACTTCTCAAATAAAAGGAATGGATGATGAACGAGAGAAACTGTGGATGCTGTATTGCAAAAGACTAAAGGCTGTAGAGGAGTTGGAAATGTGAGCAGCATACAAAAAAAGCCTCTCTGTTGGCTGTTATTGCCTTGCTATAGCTACAATTGCTCTCTGTATGAGCCAGATGGTCATCTCCCGCATACCTTATATCGTCTGTACTTCCTAGGACAGGGTTATTTCAATAGGGTTAATGAATACTGTGCTGCATTAGCTTACTGCACCCAAAATGGAATAATGCAGCTTAAATTATTTGCATAGCTTCTGGTTTAGTTCTTATAAGTAGATACTTCAGCCCTGTTTTAATTAGCATGATTCTAGATAATAAATTCCAGTTGGCGTTACCCATGCTCACTGTGTTGCTATGCTGGCTATGGACATCCTGTCATAAACCACACCCCTTTACCCCCCAATGCATATTCAAACGAAGCTGGCAAATCAGAGCAATAATGACAGGGAAAGACATTGTTTTTTAAGACGCCTGTGCTGAAGACTTGATTGTGATTGTCTCATCCACAGGTGTTGCCAAGCATTCTGAAGAAGCATTGCTGTATCTTACCTGACAGGAACACAGGTAATTGCTCTATCCCAAAGCATAACAGAAGAAAAACTTTGAATTCTTTCACAATTCAGTTGTAATAAATGCTTGAAACATTGTTCGTTCTTGATAGTTAATCAAACACGGTTACTAAATATGCCTTCATGAAGGAGTAAAAGGTTTAATGAAATTGAACACATTTATACAATATGTATTACTGCTATAATATATATTCCCATTCCATCAATGTTTGTTTAAACCTTGTGTGTAATTTCTCAATCTGGCAAACCTGACAAGCACATTTAATAACATTTGTTAATGTGGTATTAAAAGTCAACAGTGTTCCAATGATGTAATGAAGTTAATGCAGTTAGAAATGCTTAATGAAGTGCAGCCAAGTGACACATATAACCACACACAAAAAGGGCATTTGCCTGCTTCTGGAGAAAGGAGCCCATGCCCATATAAAGTAACAAATGATCTGTTCCAATTCAACTGTTTCAATGGTGAAACCAAATCACCGCAAATGGATTGTGAATGGCAGTGATTGGAAATTAAAGTTACTGGTATTGCTATACCAGTAGCAATACCAGAAGCAATCCACAGATCCATAATGTGCATAAATTCTCACATTACAGTACAGTGGTGTGCAGAAATGTAGGAACTCCCTAGTCAAAAAGCCTTTTAAAATGCAACATCTAAGTGAACAGAAGCAAACCTGACCTGTAAATGGGACAAAGTTGAGCATGTCACATTTCTTCAAATTTTAAAGCAAGTCTCCTTTTATTTTAATTTTCTACAGTTTCAAAATAATAAAAAAGGAAACTTTTATAATTTATAAACAGTAAAAAATAAAAATAAAAAGTAACCTTTCGATTTGCTTTCGATCACACTGATTCGTTTTAACAGACATTTAATCAAGAGGTGCCCAAATTTTTGCACCCCACTGTATATACAATTACAGAAACCGATAATTCCAAGAACTGAATGTGTGGCCAGGAAAAGTCCCAAATTTGCCAGCACAACATTGTTTACCTACATATAAATGTCCAGTCCTGTAGAGTCTAGGCAAGACCTTTCAACAAACAAGCAAACAAAATGACAGGGCTTAAAAGATTTTTGCATGGCATACTGTATATAATTTGTATATATTGATGAATATTTAATCAAAATGTACAGCTGAAATCAATATTATTTGTGTGGTTTGTCATATGTATATACATTTCTGTGACTGATCCATTGAATTGCCTGGGGTGTGAATTGTGTGATTTAACTGCAACCTTACGCGACACCTCCAGTTGTGCTTACTGTGTGTTCTCAAGCGGCATGTTATTATTGTATATGAAGTGTGCCAGAAAAAAAATTATATGGTGTGAAATTGCTCAGAGCCTGTCATTCCAAACCATAGCTACCAGTGCACACAAAAATGTATTTCTGTAGGAGTGGTGGGGGCGGGGTTCTGAGAAGTGATAAGCAATTGTGACATTTAATAGCGACTCAATAGCGACTTATCTGGAGTCAATAGTGACTTCTTTTGAAGTCAGCAGAGACTTTTTTGAAGTCAGGAGTAACTTCTCTGGAGTCAATAGTGAATTCTTTGAAGTCCTAAGTGACTTTTCTTGATCAGGTGCCAATTCCAGCTGCACCTGCTGCACTAGTTACGCAGTCTTCTGGCAGCTCAGAGCTGGAGAAGGAGCAGAAAAGAAGCGTAAATCGGACACATGCATCACAGGAGCCGTGCCGAATCGGTATACTCACGGTGGCAAGACGGGCCTTCAGTTACGATTGGGCATATTGCATTCACAGATAAATGAAAAAGGGCAGAGAGGTTTTAAAATGACATTAGGGACGTGCTTGGCATGGCGACTGACGGCCCACCACACAGTGCGCTTCCCTGCATTTGATCGCTTCTTCACGTCTTTTCAGGTGTGAAGAGGTTGCTGGTGAAATTGAAGAGCAGAGAGATATACTCAGGTATCTGCCACTTTCTTTCACAAGCTTGCTCTCGCAGGACGCTTGCTTTGTCTCCAGGTACAGTAAGCCCCATCCCTTCAACAATGAGGGGGACAGCATTTCATAAGTTTCATCTCATTGTTGATGTTTGCTGTGATTGAGTGTGGGAAGTACAATAACCTCAAATTCATACAGCTCTCATTCAGCAGGCCATTTGCATGGATATTCAAAATCTCCATTCAAACAATATCCTTTTGCAGCAGCCATTCTGAGAGATCAGATCTTGAACTTGAATGAATTGTAAGTCTGAATTTTGGAGCTCAAAAATACGGATATACATGAAGGCAAGCTTTTCAGTGTGTCATGGGAGTTTACTGCAACTAGATCGATTGCAATAGCATCATGTACATTTTATTTATTTTTATTTAAAAAATTGTCAAATTAAATTCTGCGAACAGAAAGTCAGACATGAATGTTATGTTTGATAGCACAATGTAATTAACATTTGTCATTGCTGAGCAGCTGAGCATAGGTACATCCTGAAGTACAATCCTGATGTGCATTATCTTTGCGTTTTTTTACATTAAACAGGATATGATGTTCATTTACTTTGTGTTTATAATTAGGGGCCTGTGCATAAAGGCCCAGCTCAGATGCTTCTAAGCATGGCGCCTTCCAACCAGGTAACCAAGTAATGGTCGACAATTTTATACATCGACCAACCGGGTGCTAAGGAGAGTATTTCACTGGGGTTGTCAAGTGGGCACATTCCTTTTGATATGTCACACATTTGAGAATTTTGATATAAAAATGACACTGTTGCTAATCAAGTCAGTAGATCTGCCAGACCAAACGACTAGACAGCAATGGATACATGGCTTCAATAAACCAATATGAGGAAGAAGTTACAATAATTTTGTTTATGGATGCCCCATAAAATGACGTGTGATGTTACGCTGATGTTGTATTTTGGAAAGTAAAAAGTAAAAAGAAATGCAAGGTGACGATCTTACTCAACATAGACCACTGTTCTTACTGTACAACCAACAAAGGTTTAGGAAAAGAACTATGAAAAGGTGTTAGTGAGCTACCAAAATTAGTACTCACTCTGTTATTAGCTAAAAAAGTTAGGTCATGGCAAGGAGTCAAGAGAGGAAGTCTTTAACTATGGAAGTTTCTATTCTGACCCCAAACACATATCCACCAGTGTGGTGCACCTTCATCC
Source organism: Conger conger (assembly GCF_963514075.1). Lineage (NCBI taxonomy): Eukaryota > Metazoa > Chordata > Actinopteri > Anguilliformes > Congridae > Conger > Conger conger. Next base: position 31,129,027 of record NC_083760.1, on the reverse strand, counting down.
ATGCATATTGCGCAGGTTGTATTGGCAATTTCTGTAGTCTCTACAAATACAATGGAAGAACTAAACTAAGAAATACTGACATGTTTTTCAAGTATTTCTTGAGTTTTACTAAAATAAAATAAAAACAGAAAAAAATAACAAGCCATTCGCAGCAGTGAATTATTCGGTATGAAAAAAGTATAACATACAATTAAATCATTAATTCACATGAATGATATTGAACTGAAACTGAGTGATTTTCTCTTGAGTGGAAAGCAGGCATTAGAGGGTTTCTCCTTGGTTATTTGCATGACCAAAATATTTTACGTTGATTTTTAGGCCAATCTACGTAGCCAGCCCTTCACAAAAAATAATAACACGTCTTGTTGTTTATCATTCTCTTTGATGAACTGAGCACAACCGGATGATATTAGCGAGGTAGAGCTACTAGGAGATAAATAATACACGAAATTCAGCTTGCATATACAGTACTGGAAACACTGCAGTTTAGTTTCCTTACCAGCAAGATGACTGCTCAGTGTTGTTGTCATCATGGTAGGTGTAATGATCATTGCGATAATTATGTCTTCACATATACACTCACCGAACACTTTATTAGGAACATTTTTACTTTATTACACCTACTTATTCATGCGATTATCTAATCAGCCAGTTGTGTTAAAAAAACAACTAGTGAGCAGCAGTTCTGCAGACAGAAATACATTGTTCATGAGAGACGTCTGAGGAGAATGGCCAGATTGGTCAAAGCTGACAGGAAGGTGACAGTAACGCAAATAACCACACATTACAACAGTGGTATGCAGAAGAGCATCTCTGAACACACAATGCATCAGAACTCAAGTGGATAGGCTACAGCAGTAGAAGTAAAAAAAATAAGTCTAATAAATACCTAATAAAGTGCTCACTGAGTGTACATTAATGTTACATTACATTACTTATTATGCCAAGAGAGAAATTGTTGCAAAATATCGATTAATCATCAAAAAATAATTTACGATGCTGGCGGGAACATAGAGCTCTCTGTATGGTCTTTGCCTTTGGGAAAAAGATGAAACATAAGGACACTATGGGGGGTATATTGAGTGCTCAAACCAAGCATCGCCTATGTGGAGATCTATACTTTGCTACTCAATTTGTTTCCTTACTTATTGAGTGGAAGAAATATTTGAATACTTAGCTTGTGTACATACAAGCAAAGGTGAAAAAGCAGTCAGTCAATAGATGCTGTTTGCTGATGTGGGGTGTGTGCAGAAAGATAAGGGTGTGCAATCACACTGTTGCTCCCGTGGTCACCGATCACTAAGACCCCGTCCGGACTTAACGCCAGACCCTGAGGTCCCTTCAGCCCTTGGACGACACACCTCAGCAACCTTCCGTCCGGGCTGAGGAGGACGACTTTACCCGAAGCGCGGTCTGCCACAACGACGTTCCGTTCACCGTCAAAGGCGACCCCCGTGGGCCGGAAGACCCCCTGTTCGGGGCCGCTCCTCCAGACGAGCGTCCCCGCGGCGTCGTACAGGTGCACGGAGCCGCCGGCCGACACGGCGATCCCGCCGTCGCCTCCGCAGGCTAGGAAACTGGGCCGCCTCAGTCCCTCGATTCGCCAGAGGTCCAGGACGCTCCCGCTGGTCCAGTCCACGGTCAGCACGGAGACGGCCCCTTTCTCGCAGCAGTCAGACACCGCCACCTCGCTCCTGCTGGTCACTGCCACCCCGAACGGGCGGCGCCAGTCCCGCCGCACGGAGAACAGCTGCCGCCCGTCGCGGCCGTGCACCGAGACGCACCTGCTCCGGGGCTTCGCCACCACGACCAGGTAACCCAGGCTGGAGACGGCCACGCCCGCGCACGACCCCTCCTCCGCCTCCAGGGCGCTCTTGAAGGCCGTCCTGCGGTCGGCGTGAAGACGCAGGGCCCTCACCCCCTGGCCGGCGCGGCCTGTGACCAGAACCACGCCGCCAGGGGAGACCGCCACGCCCACGGGCTGCGGCACCACTCCCTCGCTCCAGTCCTCGTCGAGCAGTCGGGATACCGGGGAGTCGGGGCCGCCGGGGTTGGGGGTCGGCGGCGAGAAGGTTCCGGAAAGGCCGCTTCTGACGCGAGTTCGCTGAAAGCTCCCGGAGCTCCAGAATCCCGGTGGTGTCAGGGAGCCTGACAGGGTCGGTGGTGGGGGGTGCGGGGGAGCGCATCCCTCGAGACTGGCCAGGGCCCGTCCTTGGGACAGCAGTTCCAAGTCGCTTGAATTATTCACCAGGCGCTCCAGGGAGAAGGAGAGAACGTCCAGCTGCCTCTTCTCGTAAGTGGAGTCTTGTACCAGCTTGTCCAGAAATGTTTGCTTTTCCCTGCAATAATCTAAAGCAAAGCCCAGTTTCCCTCTGTACATAAGAGCAGCTGATTCAGCACTCTCTATGTTGTGATGAGGAGCCTGTGATTTGTGCTTAAGAGCACAGTAGCAGCATAGTAACCTTGAATAACAAAGGGAAAGACAAATAGAGAGAGAGGGAGAGAGAGAGAGATTCAGTTGTAATTGTTCTTTTCTGTGATCTGTCTAACTCTATCTAGGCCATAATCAATCATTCAAGTGTTCTCTATACTTCAAAGAGCAATTATAAAACTGTTCATTCACAGAATTGAGGTACAGCATTTAAAAATACGAACATCAGCTGAAGGAATCATATTGCCTTTGGAGCCGAATGCTAGGAATGGATACTGTCTGTTTAATATTTTGGAAGAACTTCTGATATTCGGTCTAATATTTGCGGGTGCAGATAAGCTCCTCTCTTCAGTAAACAGAAGGCCTGTTATGACAGAAAGCCGTTAACAAAAAAGGCTTATAAATATGGATGCGTTTTTTTGTTTTTTGGTACTTCTCCCTCCTCCTCCCCCCACCCTGGGGAGAGTACTGTGGCTGATTGGCACGGAAGGAGAAACGAGGGCGACGTTTGAGAGCATCTCCGAAATGCTGGCTCCGTTTCACTACCCCTCCCTTTCTTTATGCGACTTATCTGAGGTTCCTCATCACAGAGTCATCTTGGGTGTTTTGGGGATGGGGGGGGGCGGGGGGCGGGGGGCGCCACACAGAACTTCAGCCGTAATGCGACGCCGTACTAATGAAAAACCTGGTGCAGTGCAGTCCATACCCATCTAAAAAATAACTTTTTGAAATGACATGTTCACTGTCATAGAGTATGCAACGAATGTTGTGTTGTGCAATATTGTGGATATGTATAATGGTGTTTTCCCTAGATTTGGGCATGGATGGGCAAGGGCGGCCTGGGACCCGCAAGGTTGGTGGTTCGATCCCCGGTGTAGCCACAATAAGATCCGCACAGCCATTGGGCCCTTGAGCAAGGCCCTTAACCCTGCATTGCTCCAGGGGAGGATTGTCTCCTGCTTAGTCTAATCAACTGTACGTTGCTCTGGATAAGAGCGTCTGCCAAATGCCATTAATGTAATGTAATGGATGGAAGCCCCTACGTCAGAGATCAGCAACTCACGGTCCTCGAGGCCTGAGAACTGCTGGTTTTTCCACCTTCCTTTAACCTGGGAGTCAGGTGTGAAGACAGTCTGGCCGATGAATTGCACTAATTACTCAGGAGAAAACAAATGGATTCGGATTTGAGGGCCAGAGTTTATGATCCCTGCCCTACATTGTCGCATTGCGGGGGCATAGTCGGGCCAGCATTCTAAAAATGGCCATTGGCGGGTCTTTGTTTTTAATTTACAAAGAATGTATTGCTCCAAACTTCAACAAAGCGATCACTTTGTTGACACTTTTTTAACATGAAATTTCCCTTGCAGCAGCCAATTCACTCCAGTCTAGAAGGAGAAGAGAAAGTTTGCTACTGAACAGAGCTGGCCCCTGGCATAAACACTATACAGTTGTTTAGGGCCACAACTGTCCCAAGGCAACGCAATTTCATGTTTTCTTTTGGGAACACATTTTAATTGCACAGCATTCACCCCCCAAAAATTCTTGTTTAGGGCCACCAATATCCTAGAGCCGGCTCAGCTACTGAGTGAAACTGAAGGTGGAGGGGGGGAACTGCTGTGGAATGAACAGTTTTGAAAACCGCCTGTCTCTCCCTCAATAAATAAGAACACATGGAGAGCCTAGAATGCGCAGCAGATGCAATGCAGTCGTAAAATAGCTTATCTGACGTTATGCCAGTCTGTTGGAAATCCATATATAAAAGAGACGTTAAAAAGAATGAAAAGTCAAAGAAAAGAAAGCAGGGGCATTATTTACACATTATTATAACAACCTCGCCCTTGTTTGTTTTTTGAAAATGTGATTGGCCCTTAGGGACGGTGTCACAAAATAGTACGACCTTATGCCCAGGGGGGAGGGGGGTCGTGATAAGCAATGGGACACAGACCTGCGGCAGGAGTGGCAAAAGAACTTCATCTTCTCGTCCGGGTGTGTGTTGCAGAGACCCCTTGGTCCCCTTCCAGACCCGCCACTTATGAATCCGATGATGGCGAAGTTATCAGGCAGGTGCGTCACGCCGGGGCCTGGGAGCCCCGTCGCCTGTCTGCACACAGGGCATGGCACCCCCCGGTCCCCGGCCCCTCCGGCCCTCCGGCCTGCGATCTCCTGCAGGCAGCTGAGGCAGAAGGTGTGCCCGCAGCACAGGAGTTTGGGCCGATGGCGGCGCTCGTCGTAGCTCCCGACGCAAACCAGGCACGTCGAGACGCTCTCTACGGCGGAGGGGTCTCGAGCACTCATGGCAGGTACCCTGTCCTTGCGATTCCCTCCACCCCCGGCCCGGGTTCCTTGGCTAGGTGTTGTCACATAGGACAGCTGGAGCTCAGCTGCTTGAAGGTTAGCGTTTAGTGGTTAGCGCCCACCTACCTGGTTATATATGCGCTGTGGGGGTGGTGATAGCTGTTGTGGTAACCTGCATATTTGTTTGGGCAGTACATTCGGAGAAGGAGAATCTTAGGGCCAGGGAGAGGTGGGGTGGATTCCACATCACTGCCAACATTGTTTGCTTTCAGTATTTGAAGTAGTGGTGATAAAGGGCAGACTACAAGTTCAAACCTGCTTGACCAAGGATCTGCCTGCCAACACCCATGGCAATGGCATTTAAAACATATGTCATATCTTCACTTAACTTAACTTGATATGACATTGTGGCAACAGTGAGAGGTGTGAGATTCAGTCCAATTAAACCAAACTTTCCCTAATACTAGCTGGGATAAGGGAAAATTTGAACAATGAACAATGTTCTGTGCATGCCTTTTGACAAGCAACCAGCTTAACATCTGTTCCTGAATGTATACATTTCTTCATTGTCGAACCAAGAAGTTTAAACATATGATCTTCAAAGCAATGCTGGTGGAAAATTCCCTTTCCCTTTTAAGTATTTATTTAGTGAAGGCTGCAGTACGTTAGGTAACCTGTTTCTAAGGAAACGGCACAATAATCGATATAGAAAAGATTGCAGTTTCTGCTTTTGGATCTAAGAAGTTTTGTCCTTTCTCCAGAATGACAAAAATGAAGTCTTTGAGGTATAATAGTTTATTCTGAAAGGATAGGACATTTTATTTTTATTTCTTCTTTTCCATAAAACTGACTGTAAATCAAGGAACAATAACCCAAAGAAATTTACAATCACCATTACTCTGAGGGAACAAACTGAATTTCAAAGTCAGATAATCAGTGTGAATGTCTTTGCATTGATGTTTATCAGCATCATCTGGGGAGAACTCGTATGCCTTGAGTTCCATTGTTCCTTTGTGTACTTCATAGTGATGCATGTGTATTGTGTGTGTGTTTGTGTGTGTGTGTGTGTGTGTGAATGAATCTGAACACTTTATTAGGAACATTTTTACTTTATTACACCTACTTATTCATGTGATTATCTAATCAACCATTAGAATGGGGAAAAAATGTGATCTAAGTGACTTTGACTGTGGAATGATTGTTGGTGGCAGACAGGGTGGTTTGAGTATCTCCGAAACTGCTCATATCCTGGGATTTTCTTCACACTAGTCTCTAGAGTTTACAAAGAATAGTGCAAAAAAACAATAAAACCCAGTGCGCAGCAAGAAATGCCTTGTTAATGAGAGATGTCAGAGGAGAATGGTCAGACTGGTCAAAGCTGACAGGAAGGTGACAGTAACGCAAATAACCACACATTACAACTTGTTATACAGAAGAGCATCTCAGAACACAGAACGCATCATAACTCTAAGTGGATAGGCTACAGCAGTAGAAGTCTAAAAAATAAGTCTAATGAATACCTAATGAAGTGCTCATTGAGTGTATATATGCATACACGTACACAGATTCACACACACAGGCAAAACCCTACACCTCTCTTCAACCGAAGCTTTCAATTGTTTCCCCCCCTCTAAATATTCAGTGCTCAAGTCTACAGTGAATTCCTGATGAATGTTTAAGCCTATGCAAGGAATATATTCAATGCTGTGCCTAATTCTAGCAATTAATTTGCAGGTTAATATTTCAGCATTGCGACACCATTTTTCAGTTTTATGCTAAATTTATTCAAACCCCATTATTCCAATCTACTCACAAAGGCTTTCATGTGGTACAGTGCAGGGGTGGCTGAGTTAATGTATTAATCTATATCATTTTTTTTTTTGCTTTGTTTTTGGTTGACAAGGCCAAAAGAATGACCGATAGAACAATAAACAAGAGCGACAGAAACAACTGCACAAAGTTTGTGAATTCCTGTGTTGCTGTTGCTCGGTTTACACAAACGCGAACACCACAGAGACAAATGGCTAAGTGTTGCCTGGCAGACAGAAGAGTGTTCTTTGTTTGAAGAGTGTTTCTGGTTTCCGTTCCAGACTTTTAAGTTTGCTTTAAATTCCATGTCCGAAGCCCTTATTGATGTTTTTCGCTACTGTACCCTTTCCTGTCCCCTGGGCCTGTTACTTGCCTGCCAGCTCTGCTGTTTGGACGGCTTCTCTGAACCGTGCTCTGGACCGAGAAGCCACTGGGAGAGAGGTGGTTGCTGGAAAATTGTGAAAGTGTACTGCGGTTAGTTCGGTGCCTTGACTAGAGAGGCGACAGTGATTCAGGCGGTAAGAGCAGTCGTCTGGCAGTCATCTGGCTACGATCCCCGGCCTGGGGTGTGTCGAAGTGTCCCTGAGCAAGACGCCTAACCCCAAAAATGCTCCTGACGAGCTGGTTGGTGACTTGCATGGCAGCCAACTGCTGTTGGTGCAAGTGTGTTTGAATGGGAGAATGAGAAGCATCAATTGTACAGCGCTTTGGATAAGGGAGCTATATAAATTCCAACCGTTTAGAGAGAGGCAGATATGTTTGTGTGTATTATGTAGTATGTGTTTGTTTGTTTGTTGCAGTAGACATATGGGTTAGTATGTGTTTGTTTGTTTGTTTGTTTGTAACAGTAGACATATGTGTTAGTATGTGTTGCTTTGGCAATATAACTGTAGTTGTCCTGCCAACAAAGTGAGATTGAAAAAATTCAATTAAATTGAGAGAGAGAGTGAGTGAGAGCTCAGCAAGAGAAAGAAAGTAAGCAATCAATACATTTGAAAAAGATAAATGAATGGATGAGTGAATTAATTCATAATTAATCAGTCTATGTCTATCTACATATTTTTTTTATCTTAATCATATCTGTATGCCTTATTTTGGCCATCAGTATTTATTTACTGCTGCACAAATTATCACCAAAGTGTATTTTCTATGAGGAATCAAAAATATCAAAAGGGGAATATTATGATGCATTGCAACTTGGTAAATGGACTGCATTTAAATACCGCTTTTATCCATTAAAAATGTTTAAATATTAAATATTCTGAACATCTGGTTGTTCATCAATCTACTTAGTAAGAATTACCATTTTTAGTATTAGAAAAACTTAGATTATTAGAAAGTGTGTATAATCTTTCTTGGTGTACCAGTAAAAAGGTTTCTTTTTAATCCCATCCTATCTTCACTTAAATACATTACATAGCATTATATTTACTTTCTTTAATTGCAAATGCATTTTGTTAAATTACCTTTATTCATTAAATGATAATTGTGCACTCTATTTTAAGACGCATTTTAAGTCTAATGATGTGTTCCTTCTTTTTGCCTGTGTAGTGCCAATATGCAGCTTTGCTATTTTGCCCTTATTTGCTCTTTTGTCTTTTTCTCTAAATCTGAACCGACATTCAGTGAGTCAGTTCCTTTTGAATGTGTGCTAATGAGGACTTGTTATTCTGTCACATGATAAAACGCCATTCTACTGGGGGAAAAGACTCGAATTGGGAAAGACTTTTCTGTGGTCTAGAAAAAAATAGTTGTTCTTCTCCTGTCATTTACAGTGATAGACACTGACACTGACAAAGTGCTTTGAGTGCCTTGTTGTGAGAGTCTGCCGCTAACTTGAACAAACCTCTCTGCCAGTAGGTTAAACAATTGTCTTTGTTACATGACTACTGCTACTATCAATTTGGGAAATTGCCTTTATGATCATTGCAAATGGAACCTTTCCTAGCTTTCAAGTCTGTGGTCAGACTTGTTTGTTGTGTAATGGCCACTTATCACTAAGCCTGAGGTGGTCATTGGTTCATTGCAATATATCTTACCTTGAATCCATAACAGAAATATGTTTTTCTGTTATGGATCTGACGTGAAATTTTGTTATTCTATAAAAGGCACTATAAGGTCACTAAACTGCATTGCATCTCCATCTTCACAAAACATTCACAAGCGAACGTAAGGATTTTTGTTACTTGTACGTGACGTGCTTTTATCAGATCTGATGGTATTATGATGGCATTCGACCTAAAGTCAAACACAACCCTTGTGCTGTATTGCAGTAGAATGTATGTAAAGTATTGAAGAAATGGTACATCACAGATTGTGATGTGACTTAACCCATATAGGTATAAAAAAGGGCCAGATATACTAAGCCTTTTGCGATGATTTTCAGTCTCACGTGATGCATTCTGCCCATGAAACGTGCGTCGTATGTATCAAACTGGCGCATGGGGCTGGAACCACAGAATGCGTGCCATCTAGGCAAGTCATCGTAAGGTGAGCTTCTCTCCTTAATGCATATGCATTTAAGGGTGGATTGCACAAATAAAGGGCAGAGATATTATAAGCGTGGCTGATTATGTATTCCGTTGATTTTTGCTGATTATGTATTGAATTTACTAAAGTTCACGTACTTAACGAGGGTCAATTTGTGTGTGAAATTTCTCTGCTTCTAAAGACCTGGCGTAAACCGGGGCGCAAAGGAGACAGAAATGCAGGTATCGGCTCCGAAGATGCACTGAAATAATCTCTGCAAGAAAAATCACAATATTTCAACTCCAAGAAATCATCGAACAGATTATTAATAAAAGATTTAGTGCACTAAACACGTGTTTTAACTGCACCGTTTAAGATCTGCCTGATTCGCAAAATGCGATTCGTAGGCAGTCCCATCCGCTCATTGCGTGCTGTAGCCTTCGTAAATAAGACGTTAATTTCAGGAAGACTGCGACCGCACCAACCCTCGTCATGCCGCATTTTGCACTGCGCGTTTCATGTACGTAAATCTGGCCCCAAGTTCAGAAAGTAAAACCTTTCCCCTATACTTTGTTCCAATCGCATGAGTTTGCTAATGAGCGCAATTCCACAGCCAGGAAGTATAACTATTTAGTGAAATCGTCTGGCTGATCTGCTGATCTGCTGATCCAGCTGGCTGATAATAACAGTCCTGCCATGCGTTTATTCCACCCAACCACCTGGCAGGACTTTTACTTTCGGACCGCTGGAGTTTCCACCCCTGTTAACCCAAATTAAGCAAATAACAAGCTGTAGCACTCATAGCACTCACTGCAAAGCAAATAAATATGGCCATCCTATCGGACTACATTCGCCGCTCAAGGTTTGAAACGAAGCAACGGATATCTACTGCTGTTCTAAACAGGTCCGGGGACCACTGTCGAAAAAATAAGCGGGAATGACCTGCTCTTTGCTCCGAATAATTAGCCGTCACCCTGGCTCAGGTTCTTTAGCGATGCGGGAACGCAGACGAGCGGATGATCTCATCGTAGATATCGGAGGTGCAGTCCGTCTCTGCTCCTCTCCGTTCACCCTGGGACAGGCCCTGCAGCTCAGTATGCTGAAGCCACATCTCCGCCAGAATAAAGCACTTTGTCTTCATCTCCGATATGCTGATCGAGGCAAAAGTGAGGCAATTAAGCAGCAGTGCATAAACACGCGCATTGTTCGGGCAAGTCTATTAGAAGTACCGCTGTAGGATTTGTGGGACGGCGTGGGTGGGATGTCAGGCTCCCTCGCGGTCTTGAGAAGGTGGCGAACATCTTTCGACTGAGAGGAAATGTCCTTTGCTGCTGATGTTTATTTGTCTCCCTCGTGTGAAAGGATGCTCTCGTGTTGCGTGAGAGTGTCCATAGAAGAACCAGTTAAATTTGTGTGGACATTATACACTCACCGAGCGCTTTATTAGGTATTTATTAGACTTATTTTTTAGACTTCTACTGCTGTAGAAGTCTAAAAAACACTTAGAGTTATGATGTGTTGTTTGTTCAGAGATGCTCTTCTGCATACCACTGTTGTAACGTGTAGTTATTTGCATTACTGTCACCTTCCTGTCAGCTTTGACCAGTCTGGCCATTCTCCTCTGACGTCTTTCATAAACACGGCATTTCTGTCTGCAAAACAGCTGCTCACTGGAATTTCTTTTTGATTTTTGGACCATTCAGAGACTAGTGTGCATGAAAATCCCAGGAGATCTGCAGTTTCTGAGATACTCAAACCCTCCAATCTGCCACCAACAATCATTCCACGGTCAAAGTAAAAAAATTTCCCCATTCTGATGGTTGATGTGAACATTAACTGAAGCTCCTGACCCATATCTACATGATTGTATGCATTGCTCTGCTGCTCTGCTGGCTGATTAGATAATCACATGAATAAGTAGGTGTAGTAAAGTAAAAATGTTCTTAATAAATTGCTCGGTGAGTGTATGATATTTTACATGGCTAATTTCGAGCACCCAATGCCCACAGCTGTCACCAGCTACTTTGCAATAACTTCTGATTCCTAAGTTCCGCTGTCCTTGTTCCTACGCTCTTTAAATATGCAAATATGTGTAAATAGAAAACTCTGTGATACAGTTTGACACAGGATGGCAAGCGTTTTAATGAACATATGCTCCCCGGTCTTAGCCTGATAAGGCAACAGCTGCTGCCCTAGAAACTTAAGGACCTTCATGAAATTTGAAGTGTTAGATTACTTACAATGTTCCAATGTCACCATCTTGAAAAAAAACATCCTTGTGTTTTGGTGGTATTCCAAAGTATAAGAATGAGTGAAGAAAGTAATAAAGGTCTACATTTTCAGTAGCTCATAAGAAATGATGCAATGAGCAGTACTTGCAGGAAGGGCAAGGCTAAGTGAACTCCTGTGGTAATACTGCAGCAGAGCCATTGGGGGCTTGCAGAGATCCTGAGTAATGTTTGCAAATAGTTTGTGTGATAGGAGACAAAATCTAGTGTGGCAGGTGGCAGGTGCACTGGAAAGCGCCACTGATCACTCTAAACTGCCGATAAACCGCTTGCACACCTTTAAACACAAACAAAAAGTCTGTATAAAATAAACAACAGAAGTAATTACTGTCAGCTCCAGAATTATTGGCACCCTTGATAAAAAGTAAGACAAAAGCCTGCATATAATAAACAATGCAGATACAGTAATAATCTATGTATGTTATGTTCAAACATGTGAAAACCAGAGGAGACAACAGAAAGAAAAGAACATGAATATCACACATAACATATCCTTCTTTTAAATTAGCATTAGAGGAGACCAGGGCACAAACCAACGCGGGGCCTGTTTAAACATGGGTATTTTACGTGGTTGCATTTGAGCAAGAATGATGGGTTTCTTTTATGTATCATAGCAACCTGTGTGTGAGTGGCACGGTGAGTTTTTAAGAAATCTGTGTTTTCACCAAAGCGTGAAACTGAACTAAAACATCGATTAACTGATGATGTGTGAAAGCCACAGACTCCAAATATACATAATTTAAATCAATGTATTGTGGGTTATAAAGCAATATAGTTTTGGCACATTTCATTAGCAAGCTCCCGCCTATTATAAATGCATCAGCCACAATAATTTGTCAAGTATTGTTGCATAGTCCATGTGTACCATGCACTTATTCAGTCCTATTTAGCACTCACTCTTATCTATTTCTTTCCAGGCATTCATTACATATTAATGTTGCCATGTGCGGTTAGCTTACACAAAATACCAACCATTTCTACAGGACAATTATCAGATGAAAATGTAAATGGTCAGAAATGCTGGATTCACCAACCTTTGACTTGTATTAAAACAAAGCATTTTCCAGTCCGTTTTCCAGTATTTCAGATGTTGTTTCATCTTGCCCCAGAGCTGTTTAAACTTGCTCCACAGACGGGGCAGGTTAGAGCAGTTTCACTCCCGCTACTTTCAACCGAACTGTAATTGCCAGAAATGTCCTAAAACTGTTTTGGAGGCACTCTCCTTTCAACACCTCAGGTGTATGTAATATCTGGAAGGAGTGCAGAACCTGCAGCCAGGCTTACAGACAGGATGGCAGCTGGGCTTGGTCCCATTGAAAACAGCTGCCTAAATGAACCCTTCAAAGAGTACATTTTTTATAATTCTAAAGCCCAGTTTAGAGCAAAGATTTGTGAGTTGACAAGCTGACACTGACGATTGTCGCCACCTGTGACAAGTTGAATTGCCTGCAACGGAAAGTCATGTTCTGACATTCTGAGAAGGGTGGTTCACACTGCTGGAACTACTCTCTGCCATTATAAAACGGTTTAGTCACGTCACAAATCCTTGGTCTGAACAGGGCCATTGCTTTCAATTGCCAGTAGTGATTGTTACATTCAGTTAAAGGTACAATAGGTAAGATTTTAGTGTTAAAACATTGTTACAAGGCTATTGTAAATCCCTTCCTATCATTGAAAAAGGCTCACTGACATGTTGACTCACCGTCTGCCTGTGTTTATAGTCCTTAAATTCGGGTTTCAAAATATACAGTTGACGGGCTGGTACTCTGTACCAAAACATTGTATAGCTGTACAATAATTCAGGCTCACTGGTTGAAAATTGGTTCTAATTGCCACAGCCAATGGCGTTTCAATGTCAGCGCTCTAACCCACAGAGAGGGGATGGGTTAAACAGTGTTGTGGTTTGAGCGTGTTTGTTGCTGCAATTCTTCTCTTGACTGCTAGAAGTCTAAAATTACCTATTGCACCTTTAAGAACTAATCAGTATTTGTGATCTTACAGCAATAAGGGTTAATGAGTCAAAGAAAAAAGGCCAATTTCTTAGGCATAATGAGGGAGCTTTTACTAAATGGCTACTGCCCAAATTTGCTATTACAGTATTTGGACAGTCTTTTTATTTGGTTTTGCTTTTGCTTTTGTTATTGTCTTTTGGTTGACCTCTTCTTTATTTTTAGTTATTTCATAGTTTATGCACATACTTTCGAAGTCTAGAACTTAAAATTCACTCTCGGAGTCGTATGCAGCAAGGAATACAAATATTCCTTACTCATGAATATGCAAATAATGAAACTTAATTTACCATACATATTATTTTACACCCTTTATTTCTGGGCAAACTTACTTTTGGATGTTTTGATCAACAGAGAAGTAGTATTAACACTTTATAATTTTGTGTTTCAAGGCCTCTAAATTGGTGGCAGACACACGAGACAAATTGTTTGACTGAGCACATACATCCATGCATTCTTTAAATTGGCATGGATGTTATGCAGTACATCCACTAGAAGGCAGCGTCAAAAGTTTCCAACTGACAGCAACAAACATGGCGATGGTGGAAGAGGTCGTAATAACGTACATCTTAAGAAAGAGGCAAAAGCGTGGTAGATGGTGGTCTCTGAGGCCATTAAATACTTAAAATAACCTCAACCAACTCATACAACCTCTCCTCAAAAAGTTCTGCCATTCGTCATTCCTATGGTTGTGTCTTTCTTGAACAATTTGCTACACCACCCCAACGCTTTCCAGTGGTACTACTCCAGTTTCGTCTCTGTCAGTAAACTTTCAGAAAACTTTCAGAAATATGGAAGGCTCCGTCCGTATATGTATCCAACGTTGAGCATAAATGAGCCTAAACATGTTGGTGCTGTAATGAAATGGAGGTAGTAGGGTGGCATCTAATTTCATAGTTTCAAATGTGAAGTAGCCACAATTATAGTGGAATTATGACACAAAAGGCAGAGATAGGTGATAGCCTAAATTTCTAAAAAATGACTATAGGCTTCACCCATTGGCATTTTGGATAACCTGGAAAAGCTCCATGCTTGGGTTTTTATATTAATTTCTTTGGGCAAACATTTCTCTCCTTGACAGAGAGCCCGGAGAGATGGCTTGCCTCCCACTTTCAGCCTCTGCTGTCCTCGCGTACCCCCTGGCCAGCACTGAGATGTGCAAGAAAGCTGGCAAACACAACCTCACCGGCACAATATTCACACGGGACCCATTTACCCACAATCCACTTCCGAGGTGAAATTAAAGATGGGGCAGTTTGTTTTATGTTTGCAGAACATGTGGTCAAACCCATTTCCTCTGCGGATGCCTGGTCAGCTTTACATCTCCCCTGTACTCTTATTATGGGGTACAGGGAAATGGGGTAAATTTTTAATACTGTTCATTGATAGATGAATCAACACGCTAACTCATTTAAAGCTCATTTAAAATAAATGGCCGTTTCGTGTTTTTCATAACACGTTTTTATTGCGATCAATTTAAGTTCTCCTGAAAGCATTGTGGTTTAATTAGCGGTTGCGTCTGGCTAGAGACGGGGCTTAACAAGGGCGAACAAAGTCCGCGATAAGGTCGTGCAAATTCGCTATGTTTGGCACGTTGGCGGTGCGGCCCTCGACAACGGCGCCTCTCGAGCGGCTTTTCGTCTCGTCTAAGACCGTCGAGAAGAAAGCGGGCGGCTTCTGCAAACAACTCCCAGCCCACTTCCCCTCCTGCAGTCGTGGAGTCGATTCTTCCTCTGCGCTTCAGTGCGAATGAGACTGACAGGCAATAACCGGCAGCCTCTGTATTAGCGGCCGTAATTAACAGCCCCTTGCAGGCTCCTCGGAGTGAGCCGGGGTTTCAGGACCCCTCTGATTGCAATCTGATTGCAAACCGCAGCAGTTCTGAGAGGCTTCGGCGCGGATTCTGCGTTTTAGTCCTGTTAACTTCGGCCGAAAGAGGAGCAGAGGATTGGCGGCATCTTCTGTCCCTCTCGTGACTTACTGTCACCCGGCTGGAGGGTTTTTAAATTGGGGTCCCGCGACCCCTGAAACCAGACCAGATTTTTTTACATTTCAGTCTTCACATTTAATTAATTACATAGTATGACCTGCCGGTATTTTGACAAAATACAAGTGTCTTTGATGACAAAAACATGTTGCAGTGAAGATATTTTCAAGATTATTGTTTTATTTTTATTGAATGCCCCTTGAAGGGCAAGTTTCAGGAGAATATGATTGTTTTTGAGATTAAGACTAGAGACTCGTATCCCCTATAGGGGACAACAAGGAATTTCTGGGTGTTAGGAGGATACACTGCTGTGCTAAATTGCAGCCTGTGGTGGCTGCTGGATTACAGCAATTAACAGTTTTCTATTTTTAAAGGTGGTTAGCCATAAGGTGTCAAGACTGGGAGCCTTGAAATTAAAGTGTGGGATGAAAAAATGTGGCAAGGCTTCGATCGATCTGACCGAGTCTCGAATTCAAGCGCAGTGCTCCTTCTTGTCTTTTAAAATGTAGTCAGGAACTACAGCACTGATTTCACATCCTACGTATGACACAGTGAGCAAATCTCTCTCTCTCTCTGTCTGAATCATTTGTAATTCCACTGTTCATGTCACTACCGCTAGTACAGTGAGGAATGAAGTTTGTTTTTGTCCTCCAAGTATCATTTACATTGACATTTATTCAGCATTTTCTTTTGCATATTGCATCTGCATATTTTGCAGAAAATAGTATAAACAAGTCTTCTAATAAAAAATATTATAAATCCATGCACATTCTATCACTATTGTTATGAATACATAAACATAATCCTTTAAAAACCTCATAGCTAATATGTTTAGCCTTTAACCATTTACACTTTAAAAATTTTACTTATTGATAAGTATCATTGTGCGTTTCAAAGCTGAAGCAATTTGTAGCAGTTCGTTTCCATGTATTCACTGAAGTTTCTCATGGAGAAAATGGGTTTATTTATTCATTTGAATACTTTAAATGCTTCAATGAATGGAGCCCAGAATTTTCAAATAACCATGAATTACCTTTAACACTATGCATTATATTCCATTATTTCATATATTGCACAGTACATTTATTTGCAGGTGCCAAGGCTTAGAAGATTAATTCATTTAGTTCCATGTACACTCAACGAGTACTTTATTAGGAACATTTTCACTTTACTTTACACCTACTTATTCATATGATTATCTAATCAGCCATTTGTGTGGCAGCAGTGCAATGCATACAATCATATAGATGCGGGTCAGGAGCTTCAGTTAATGCTCACATAAACCATCAAAATGGGGAAAAAATCTAAGTGACTTTGACCGTGGAATGATTGAATGTTGGTGGCAGACAGGGTGGTTTGAGTATCTCAGAAACTTCTGATCTCCTGGGATTTTCACACACACTCGTCTCTAGAGTTTGCAAGGAATGGAAAAAATCCAGTGATCAGCATTTCTGCAGACAGAAATGCCTTGTTAATGAGAGACATCAGAGGAGAATGGCCAGACTGGTCAAAGCTGACAGGAAGATGATAGTGATGCAAATAACAACACATTACAACAGTGGTGTGCAGAAAAGCATCTCTGAACACACAATGCATCCTAGCTCTAAGTGGATAGGCTACAGCGGTAGAAGTCTAAAAATAAGTCTATTAAATACCTAATAAAGAGGTATACAGCTATGTCAATGTTCAGGGGACTGCAATTATCAGAATACTTGATACCCGATCCAATAAATAAAGTTGTACTATTTCCTTAAAATCTGTGAGATTAAAGTATTGGGGCAGTGACACATGTTTTGGCTTCTGAACATATGAAATGGTGAATATGGAGTAAAGGCCTGGACTGGCAGCTTTAATTTGAGAGTATTTACATCCGTGTCGGGTAATATCTGTAGGAATTCCAGCACTTTTTAGGGGGCCAAAAGTATTTGGACAAATTAACATAATCTTCAAATCGTCATATTGCACTGTCCAAATAGTTATGGTCTGCACTGTTAAATGCAGTGTATGTTTGTTTTGGGAATCTATTATCTGACATACAACACAGGGCAAGCAATAAGGTTTAATTGACATTAATTAACAACAATGTACTCTAACACGACTGAAACAAGATGTCACTGTAAAATGGAGTAATAAACATATCATCATGCACAAATGATTTTAGTGAAGGGGGAAATATCTGGTTCAGTGATGCTAAATTGACCAGAGACGACAACAAAGGTCACAAGAAACTTCGGCATTCAGAGCACGCATCCTTTGAAATCCCAAAGGGTGAAAAGCTGTTTATGAAACCGCGCAGGTTAAAGCTATTCATTTGCATATGTGGAGCTTTTGACAGCAGGGGCCTGTGTCGACTGCAGTACAGCAGGGATTGAGACGTAGCCAGATCATTAGGATGACTTTGTGTATTGCTTGGCGTGGCCGACCCTTGTGCAAGCACGATGAGTACAACTCTCAGTGAGAAGAAGGGCCTATGGGCAGTGCTTATAACAACTTACCCTTGGATTTCTAGACCAGAGACGGCTAAGGCAGCATAAATAAACAGGGACAACATGAAATACATCATCCGTTAATTTGAGAGAGCACAAACCGAGCACACGCTGTCCTCTGTGGTCCGCCAGCTGACCTGCTCGGTCGTCGTATTGGCGAAGTGCAAGTATTTGCTGCGCAGCCGGGGTCTGTTTTGTCAAAGGAGGCTGCTGGTGCATGATGGGATGTGGATACTCCCATTAGCTGACACCCGCTGCCATGAACTCCTGATTGTACTTGACATAGCTGAGCTCTTGATAACATACAGTGCAGATGACAGGTGCCAAAGGCAATCAAAAGCCTAGAATCAAGACTAGATACTGAGAGCTTTCTTATTCCTGCACAAAGAAAGCGGGTGAATGTACCTGACTAATCAGAAAGAGCTTAGAAGCCAACTATCCAATTATACAATTTCTGTCCCCTAAAATAAGGGGGCTACGTACAAAGGCATGTGATTCCTACATGTATCACCCAATTTGGATGTAAATACTCTGAAGTTAAAGGTGGCTGTCTGTACTTTAATATTCATTCATATTCATTGTTTCATTCATTGTACCACTGTTCAAATACTTACAGACTGCAGTGTAGTTGTAGTTTTTGCCTGCCCAGTGTGGGTGGCAAGCTGAATTTCACACGCAATGCTTTTGAACACGTGAATAACATGCTAGGATGCTAATACGGGAGCTGAGCTAGCCAGCTCAATATCTGTGTCTCTGACAGCCATCTGGGTTTAGATTACAGTTTACACCATCAGCAACTGAATTATCTCTTACAGTATATTTATTTTCCAGAACATGGAAGGCATTGCTGTTCTGATACTGATTTGATGAAAACATTCATTCTCAGGATGGCTATATAATATAGTCTTTTTTGATTTCTCAGAAAACCTGGCCAGCTCCAGACAATATTCAGATTTTTGAAAACCACCATAGTCGGTACGTGGATAAGCCAAACTGAGTGCTCTTCTATTGATGATTTCTGTGAGTGTTTGTGGAACTGTTTATTAGGTGACTACTATTAGATGATAATGCTTCCACTGCCGCAATCCATCAAGCTTCTTGATCCGAAGGACCTCATTTGTCTGCATGAGCATTGATTATCTGACGGATTTCACCTTTCTCCTGCATTACCATTTCGCAGCTGAGCCAAAATATTAAGGCCAGCTGCTGACATTTTGGCAATTTTGGAATCAGACAAGCAAACATTTGACCTCCTGAGAAATTTTTGTCCCCTGTAGGGGACACAAGTCTGGTCCAGAATCTCAGGAATCATATATCTATCTACTGAAAACTACATTACAAGGGATATTCAATAAAAATTAAAAAATATATATTTTTGAAAAGGGTTGACATGGTGGTGCAGTGGGTAGCAGCAAGAATGCCCTGGGTTTCAATCACCTGGGCCTGTGGAGTTTCATGTTCTCCCCGTGTCTGATGTTTCCTCACACCTGTCCAGGGTATTCCTGCCTGTCGCTCAAAGCAAGCTGGGATAGACCCCGTGACCCTGACCAGGAACTAGCTGGTTAGATAATGGATGGATGGATGGATGGATATTTTTACAAATATTTTCACTGCAACATGTTTTGGTCATGCCTCACAGCAAGGAGGTCCTAGGTTCAAATCCATGTCGGCCGGGACCTCTCTGTGTGGAGTTTGCATGTTCTCCCCGTGTTCGTGAGTTCGTTCGTGAGTTTCCTCCGGGTACTCCGGTTTCCTCCCACTGTCCAAAGACATGCAGGTTAGGCTGATCGAAGAGTCTAAATTGCCCGTAGGTATGAGTGTGTGAGTGAATGGTGTGTGTGCCCTGCGATGGACTGGCGACCTGTCCAGGGTGTATTCCAGCCTTTCGCCCAATGTATGCTGGGATAGGCTCCAGCCCCCCTGCGACCCTGTTTAGGATAAGCGGGTTAAGATAATGAATGAATGAATTAATTAATGTTTTGGTCATCAAAGACAGTCTTCAGACTGTGTAGTGTAGGTTCCGAAGGGTAATATTCTATTTCAAATCAGTCTCATTTAATTATTTCAATTTAGCTACGTTATTAATAACGGACTCAATAGTAATGATTGAATAAATCAAAACAGTCATACAGTTGAATTAAAAATATTAATTCCATAACAATTTATTTGAATTCGATTTTATATAAGTAGGCTAAAATATAGTTCTTGAATAGCTAGTTGGCTTAGTTCAGTGTTGGAACAAAATTGAGATGGACAACCGGTTACAATAAAATGCACACATTGAGGGAAGGAGGGAAGTAGACAAAGGAAGAGAGGAAGAGCAGGTGAAAAGGATGAGGAAAGGAATTTGTAGAGAATATAGCTTACACAAACAAGTAATCTAGTAGTTATAATGGGTGACAAAAATAACAAGACTAATGCCCAGATGCGCAGCCTTACTTGAGGGTTAATATCCAATGATATTAACCCAGTCTCAAAACAGCTGATCAGCGGTCCAACAGTCGTCGGCGGGAAAGTCTCTTGTCCGGAGTCTGGGATGCTCCAGGGCATGAACGCTGTCCAGGTACCGTTGTCCCAGGGGAAGGGCGTCTCTGGCAGGACCAGGGAAATCCGTCTCTGGCCTGACCAGGGGAAGGTGTCGTTGACTCACGCGTGGGTGGAGTTGGAAGAGAGCCCAGTCGTCTTCTGGCTCCAAAGTTGATTAAAAGGTAAAATGTTAGTGTATGTGCGATCTCCAATAAAATATTGGGTCCTTGCAAGTATTCGCAAGGTATAATTTCAGAACTGGCAGGCCCAATGAATAGAACTGTGATCAGGGGTTCAGAAACAGTGGGTCTCACATAATTAAGTCTTTCCATATTTATTTTCCGTAGGCATATTAGCCCAATGCAGGCTAATTTACATTTGCTTTTTCTTTGAACTCTTTCATTTTATACAAATGGATTTGTTTCTGTGAAGGCAATTAAATTTAATCACTTTTTGACCTCACTTGATTTCACCTATTGAGCTATGGTTTAATCAATAAATCAATCATTTGCCATATTGCACACACGGTGAAAGCACATGCTGTTGTGACCAACTAAAATCCAAGATATGAATATTGACCATTAATAATGGTATGTATAGCTATTTCTGACCTTAAGAAGCGAATCATTTCCTCACTCGATAAAAGTTACATATTGTTAAGAATAATTAACAGCTTGTTACAATTCAGGAGCTGCTATTGAAAATGATAACAAAACACTGTACATGTGGGCCCCAGGACCAAGGTTTCACTTGCTATAGAGGCATTTTTGAATAAGAAAGAAAATGCACATTTAAAAATGGCATAGCAACCAAAAAGTAATGAAGCAGTCTTGAAGAAATTTGCACTACATTACCATGTCTAATATAATATGCTCAATGTAAACAATGTACAAATGCTGTTAAATAGCAATTGGAGCTGGTTATTATTATCATACATCTGGCTTACTAGGGAATTATGTTCAGTTTGCAATGTACAAATGCATTTTGCAGTTTAAATAAATCTCATTTTATAAAACTTTTCCTGATACATCTCAAGTGGCAACATTGCATGGTCTGTGGCAGCCTTCAGTAGCTCACTTCCTTTACCTGGAGATCCTTTGTGGAGAAATAAACAGAAAAACGAAATCTGCTGAAGGAGAACTATCGTGAGCAGTTATGAAAATTAAAATCTATATTTCCTTTATCTTCCTGTATATGATCACCCCTCAGTCTGCAGATTATGGAAATCGTCAAATCGGTTAGACAGAAAAAAGGCATTATTTTGTTCATTTCACATTTTCCATTATTGGATCAGGTAGCAGGCTTGGATATCAGAATTGAGCATTTATTCAGTGGCTATAATTTGTTGGAATGCAAGGCACGATGCCTTTGCACATCAATAGGCTATGGACGATAACATGTTGTTACACTGCACCAGTCGCAACGACCTTCATAAATGAATCCATGCAGACAATAATAAAAGCAATACTATACGTGATGTCCCTATAATGATCAAAAACAAAGCAAGAATGAAGCCTAGTTGATATAAAAATAAATAAAGTTCATGAATAAAGTACACCTTTCCAAAGTCTTACACATAAAACTAGGACAATAATATAGCCAGCTCAAACCACATACAAAATGCAATCTTACATTTTTGTGATTTTTAGATTTAATTAAAACTAGACAATGACAACATAACATTGAACCTGGTTGAAATTTAATGAGCACTATCCATTAAAGGAATTAACAAAGTGTACTGCAGGTGATTCTTCAGGGTAGGAATAAATTCTGTACAGATATTAGGAAGTATTTTTTCACACAGACAGTGGTCACTGTGTGGAATCGCTTTCTAGGACATAGTGGAGGCAGAAACACTGGGGTTTTTCAAGACCAGGCTTCATACAGCGCTAGATACTATTTAGCTTTTAGGCAAACTGAGCAGTAGGTATACTTAGTGGTAGGAAAAGGTGAGCTGGGCTGAGTTATGTTATGTTATGTTTTGTTATGTTACTGCATTAAAACACGGATTGAGTGACACGGGTCCGGTGCCAGGCGGCTTTGCTGCAAACACTGTGTCAGTACTGTGACGTGGAAGTGTGCAATTTATTCCTATTCTTTTCAGATGAAGGTTTGGACTCATTTTCATCAAGATGCGTTCAGATGCTGTGCACTTGTTGCAAATTTTAAGAGATGAAAAATGGATCCTCCACCAGCACTTCTGCCTTAGGACTAACTGAGAGCCAATCTCAGTGTTAGGGAAAAAAAACTTGATATGTGCTGATGAATGACCTCTTTGACTATCAACTGAAGTGATGTATTTTTCAGTGCTACCATGTGGATGTGAATAATGGTTAGACTATGAAAATGTACTCTATTTGTATACCAATGTGTGTGCTTAAGGGTTGTACAGCTGTACCTCATTGGCCTCATGCAAAAAAGGTCATGTTCATTCTTCAGCCATCTTGAAAGTTCTCATACTATCCCATCTGTTTGGAGATCAGGGTGGCAGCATAACAGTTAGGGGACGGCAGTTGTACTGTAACTCTGAAGTTGATACTTTGATTCTCAGGTTTCAACTGCCATTGTACTTTTGAGCAAGCCACTGAACCAGAGTAAATATCCAGTCCCGTAAATTAATTGTATATGTACGAGAATGTAAACTGTTTCTCTTGTCTGCTCAATGGCTAAAATGTAACATATGTTGTAAATGTCTCATAGATCAATATCTAATTAAGTAAAAGTTGGTTTATCACCCGTGTAAATAATCTGTAACATTGTGTTGTTAAATGGCAACATAAAAGATTTAATACTGTGCCTGAGAATCACATTTCTTTTGAGACGCAGGTTTTTGGTGCAGCTCCCATGATGAGATATTCATGCTGTCCATATTCAAATGTGCGTCCTAAAAATGTAGTTTTTTAGAAGCATATTTTGTCCTTTCAGGCAGATCCATTTTCTACAGTAGGGTAAAGCACTGGGACATCTGCACCAGAGATTGTTCCGCTAGATAGATAGATAGATAGATACACTCACTGAGCACTTTGTTAGATATTTATTACATATTTTACTTCTACTGCTGTAGCCTATCCACTTACAGTTATGATTCGTTGTGTGTTCATAGATGCTCTTCTGCAAACCACTGTTGTAATGTGTTGTTATTTGCGTTACAGTTACCTTCCTGTCAGCTTTGACCAGTCTGGCCATTCCCTCTGACATCTATCATTAACAATGCGTTTCTGTCTGCAGAACTACTGCTCACTGGATTTTTTTGGGTTTTTTGGCACCATTTTTTACAAATTATAGAGACTAGTGTGTGTGAAAATCTCAGGAGAACAGCAGTTTCAAACCACCCTGTCTGCCACCAACAATCATTCCACGGTCAAAGATCAAATTTTTTTCCCCATTCTGATTGTTGATTTGAACATTAACTGAAGCTCCTTACCCATATCTGCATGATTGTATGCATTGCACTGCTGCCACAAAATTGACTGATTAGATCATCACATGAATAAGTAGGTGTATTAAAGTAAAAATGTTCCTAATAAAGTGCGCGGTGAGTGTAGATCATTGCATTTATATAGTGCTTTTCCAGACACTCAAAGTGCTTCCAGTGATGAGGGGGAAACTCACCTCAACCACCAGCAGTGTAGCACCCACCTCAAAGCAAGCTGCCTTTTTCTGAGTAAAATCAATTGTTCAATAGATTTTTCTAAGGAGGGAAACAAATACATGTCGGTCCACTCATCAGAATGCAGCGGTACATGATAGCGTACATGCTTCTGAGAATGCGAAGAGTGTTGGAGCCATAAGACTGGGTATTGTGCTCCCCAGCTGCCAATATAGCAATAATCGTCTACGCGTGCCAACACCGTTTAAGGGGATGACCTCATCATCACTAGTGTTATTAGCCGGACAGAAGCTGCAGAGGACGAGGGTTGGTGACTGTGTGCCCCAACCTGGCGGCCTCCGATGAGCCAGGTCTTGCGGTTCCCTGGGACTGATTACCATTCTGCTCCAGTGCAAATTACAGGCAAGAGCGGGCAGGACTGAAGCGGCCTTACACAAACGTACTCTGATCTTACACCGAGTCTCCATTTCAAAGGTTTTGTGTTCCTCTGATTTTGTCAGGTTGCAAAAGCTTCCCTCAAAGGTGTGTCTGTGATCTACTTGTAATGGATTTAGGGAAGTAAAAAAGGAACGTTGTTACTCGCTACAACTTACCGTATTGGTCACTTTACAATCATATCCTGTGCAAATTGCAATGACTGAGTGTCACAGAAATATTAAAAACAAATGTATAATGGTTTCAAATTTCCCCAGGTGTTTAAATATTTGACTGTGATGGTTGGTGGGATTTGTATGCCAATACACTTAAGTTATAATATAACTCAGGTAAAATGAATCAAATATGAAATCATATAAAAAATACTGTGAGACGCTGAGGTAATGTAGCAGAGTTTGGTAACACAACTGGCAATTTTGTGTACTGACGACTAGGAGTTCTTTTCCAGGAAATATTGTTCCAGTGTTACGCAAAAGACTTGCCAACACTGTAGATATCCCTTTATGGTCACACTTACAGTCAGTCACAGGGAATACTGTAGATACTAACATTAGCTAATTATCTGTTACTCAGCTTTGTTATTTAATTTAGAAAATAATTCCTATTCTTGCAGTGATTCTGGCAGTACAGTTCTTATATGGAACACTTTTAAATCTTTTCACAACTAAATGATAAACATGAGGTGATGCACCAGTGTAAGTGTGTATGTGACATCACTGGAATGTTAGTCTGCAGCCTTGACAGAACTTTTTCAGAAGAACAAATTGATAAATAAACATTATTGTTATAACAGCTAGCAACAAAATGAGAATCTAACCAAGGTTTTGCCCAGTAGTCTTGAAACGTTATGGGATCAAGCCAAACTAAGGACCCCATTAGTTTCCTAAGATGGGGACCATGAACCTTTAACTCAACAAGCTAGTCTCATATCTTGTGGCAAACAGACAGCAGTGGACTGTAGTTTGAAGCTCATGGCAGATCTACGCCTGTTACATTATCACTAAAGGCTTATCAGTTTCATAGTGTCCCCAGTGAATCTGGTAGCTGCAAGTTGTTCTCACAGTTACACTTATCTGTAGCAAAATTCAATTATAGACAGCATTATTGGCTATCAAAGAATTTTACTCATCCAGACAAGCAAACTTAAGCTGCCATTCTTCAAACACCCTGACACTAAGAAAGAAAAATATTGCCTTTCCTTGAGTAGGGCTGTTGATCTGGACTTTGCTAAGATAATAAAACAGACAGTCATGAAAATATATGGGGTTCAATTCCTGCGAAGCAGCAATGTGTCATTGGAACACTTGCCAGGGAACTGATAGTATGGAACTTGCAGTAAGGCTATGCTGGCCAAGAACAACTTCAATAATGTACTATCAATCGTTGGCAAATGTGACTGAAGATCTACATGCAGAATGGAGAGACAATCTCTTGTCATTTTGAGTATCTGGACAACCAAATCCTTACCATAATAACTGAGAGATGGTTTAAAAGAGGTTTACTGATAACACTAATCAATGTAATTTTATTCTGAAACCCCTAAGTATAAAAATGCTTTTTTTAATGCAAAGATGTATAACACTAGATATGGTACAGTATGGGTGTTTCATCTGTAGGGTAAGTAAAAAGCTGTCTAGGTGCTTAGCAACTAAGCTGTTTAATATTTTATGTCCAGAAAAATACACAAAAAAGGAAAGGAGAGTCATAACTCAGCTGGGAGAGTGAATATGCAATACAGAGAGAGGAAGAATTTCTATCCACCCCTCCTTTAGCTGCATTATTCTTTAGCAGATTTAATGGTCGATTAAAGCCCTGCTGTCACGGTACAACATGCACATTAAAGCTGCAGTGCATTCTACAAAATGCACTGATTTGATGCAGCTCAATCAGCAGCATACCTGACCCTTACATGACACTCTTTGCCTTTCAGACAAAACAAATTTCATTTGTTTTGTCTGAAACAAAGTCTCTTTATAGGAAACGAACAAAAATACATTGTAATTTTTTGAAATCGCGTGTTGCCAGTCACTGCTTTTCATCATCAACTGAGTCGGGCAGACATTGAATTGGAGAGCTGCACTACTTACATAACCGTTGCAGGCACACTGCAGTTCTCCAACTGAACAGAGGAGTCACTGTTGTGTGATGAGGTTTAAAACCCTCCCTCCCTGGATGGCACTTATTATGCTAATTATGCTTTACACAAGGCTGCCGAGCACATTCAGCACTGCCATGCTCAGGCTTCAATTTGACGCTCGAGGAAAGGGCAGAGATTGGGCAAGCCTAAAATTCTGATCAGGCATTACAAATTGAGGGATAAAAATGAACAAGAGTTATTGCACATTTACACATAGTTTTAGTTATTTAGAGGAATGTTTCATCTATATTAAAGAATGTATGAAAACTGGGTTACTTCTGAGTCAGCAGACAAAGGGCATACACTGCTATATGCAGTTTTGCAAGGAGACAGTTATTTTTTATGTTTTGTGGGCTGCTTTTGCTCTGATATTTCCTCTGAAGCTTCCTAAGGAAGCTCCATTATGTAGTATCTACTAAAATTATTTAAATACATTTTGCTGCCACTGTAAGGTGCAAGGTAAAAAATAATCTGCCTCATCTCTGAATTATTGCCAGTTTATCGACATAAGGTAAGAAATATCTAGCGATCCACTATCTACACTGTTCTGGTGCTTGTAGTTATAAAGGCTATTTGCACATTGTGTTGTTTGCCACAATGACCTTGAAAGTAACTTACTTTAAGCAGACAAATTTGACAAATGGATAATTCTGATTTTCCAAATGTACTGTGTGTTGCAAGTCCTGTAATAGTATTCTGTTAAAATATTTTGTACTGTACTGAACCATTGTAAGCAGTCCTCCCTGAACATATCTACTTACAATTCACTCTCTGCATTTCATACACAGGACAGCTCCATCAGTGCTTGAATTTCTGAATCACACCATAAGATGGTGCTGTGTGTCCAGAATGGGATTCCACTTTCCATATCAAAGCAGTCAGACATTCGCCTGTAGTGCAGTCAAGGCAAACTGACTTAAGTATTCAAATTTCTAGAAGCATAAAACTATGAACATTGGTGTTCATCACAAGGCCCCCTAAAATGATATCAGTCTGTCAGTAAAGTGTGAACACCTTTATGAGAGTGAACTCCCAATACAGGTTGCATTGCTGGATATATTTAACATGCTAGTCGATGAAAGCATGTCTAAGAAGGCAGCATTATATACTTCAAATCTGTATGAGATGTACTGTATTTAATTCAATACAGATATATCACATATTTCACTGATCGTTATTACCAAATATGGAAAAAAAATTCTTCAGTTTTTGAAATGGACCCCTAGGTGATTTCTGGACCCCAGTTTGGTAACACCAAGCTGTAGTACTAGTAAATTTGGGCCATCAGACATTGGTCTTTAGCCTGAGTGGGTGGACTTGTATTGTTCCCTTGAGTTATGTACTGAGTGCCTCCAGAGCACTTGAATAAATTTGCTAAATGAATTATTGACTTAATGGTTTGAGGGAACTCTGAGGAATGTTTTCTTGTTTGTTTGGGCTTTTTCAGACTATTTAGTGTTTGATTTAGTGTTCAGCCAAGACAGCCTGCTACATTATTTTTCTGTTTGCAAAACAATCAAGAGTACTCAATTCCACAGCCTACATTTTAGACTGTCATAGGTTTCACTGTTAAAATAGTTTGTACAGTGCTTTCTCAGATGGCATTTAAGAGCACATTTGGAACATCATTTCAGAGAAAAATGTCTATCTCCATTTGTCTTAATGGATGTTCATACTGCCAATTTATTACGCCAACTGATTATTGGTTCCAGAATTAGTTTATAAAGCCTGTTTGTCTGCACACACACACACCTGTAGTGCATGGGGGTGGGGGGCTATGCTCTAATGTAATGGACCTCATTATGCATTCTGCCAGTGGTCTTCCTTCTTTGTCTGAAATCTGCTGACACGGCGGGAATCTCATGGTAAGCAAAGGGGCCGCTTTTTAGATTTACCGCAGTTACTGATGCATTAGCTCGAAAAGCAAATGAAAAGGGCTGACCATAAAGCAATCGGCCCTTGCGTGATCAGAGCATCCTGCTTCCAAGAATGTCCCACAGGCCGTAGGCTCGAATTAAAGGTGCCTGCGGTTTGCATGGACTTAATTGCTAGCTGGACAATTGAAGGTCGCCAAGGGAAAGCTTGACATCTAGCCCCGTCGCTGTATTTCCACATCAGAGAAACGCAGAGTCGCATACTCGCTGTGGAGAGAGGAGGGGGGTTTCTGTTGGGCTTGCAAAGGTGAGGCTCCTAGGCACAGATGGGCTCAATGAGCTTTTCTCCTCATTATGTATTTTCGTTTTTCAAGCCGGCTGAACGCCATTTTGTTGGTATGCAGTCTATGGCGTTCTTTTTAGTGTTGTTTTCTACTTCACATAAACCTGGCACAATTTTTTGTCAAAATCCAGAGCCATGCAACATATTCTTAGCCATACGCGCACATTCTATGAATGATTACAAGATTACTTCATTAAAGAATGAGTACTTAAGGAACTGGTATGGTGTGTGGATGTGCCCCATGGTCTGGCATTGAATCCTGACTGTGCTAGCATGGATTGCAATGGAGCCCTGTTGGGTGCGGCATAAGCTGCCATAGAGCTACTCGGGTAAAGTGCATGTCATTATTCTGGATTGCCTTTGTCTTGTAGCAACCTCCTCTGGTTAGTTGGGAATGTGCAGTCTGACTACACCCAGGGCTGTCGCTAGTGGGGTGATTCTGGGGGCCCACAGCTGAGAGCCAACGAAAATGCCAGTAGGATGGGAGGCCCAAAGCAATATTCATTCAGGGAGCCCCAATATTATTATTATTCTTTCAGGTGGTGCAAAATTCCTAGCTACACCCTTACCCACACGAGACTTGAACAACCTCTCTGTCTCAATATGCAGTACATACAGTGGGGTCCAAAAGTCTGAGACCACTAATGGAAATGCTTTTAGTTTGCATTCTTTTCAAATTTAATCCAAACTTTTTCATTATTAATTATATTATCAGCATAACAATATGAGTGAAAAGTTGAATCTTTGAAAAAATTACATTCATTTCAGAATTCTTTAGTATTTGTTATGTCCACCTTGCTTTATTGGCAATGTGCACTCAACCTGGCATGGACTCTACAAATTTGTGCAAAACCTGATGATTCATGTTATCCTAGCATTATTTGACAATATTCCAAAGAGCATCTTGTGATGTTACTGAATGCTTGGCTTTTGTCAGTCTTCAAGTGCCCCCATAAATGTTCAATGGGGTTGAGGTCAGGTGATTGTGAATTTGCACTCCTTGCTCTTCTTTGGTCTTTGAGCAGTTCTTGCAAAGCTTTGGAGTAACTTTAATTTGTTTTAATTTTTTCAAAATCCTAAAAATGTCTGTTTATTTCCAGGATTACCCCCCAGATTTTCTATGTGGTCCCACACTCTGGGATCCCACTGTATTCAATTCACAAATCTTGCAATTTACTAATATTTTAGAAGTTTCATTTTAAAAGTAATAACATGCATCTATGGGGGTCTCATAGAAATGGGCACTAATCTTTAAAGTTAATCTTGCTGAATAGTGTTTGGTAATTTGCATTTATAATGTCGTCAATCAAGGGTAATTGCCAATTTTTGTGCACTCATTCAGCAAAAGCCCGCTGACTTTTCTAAGTCATCTATTTTTATAGATGCAGCGGTGCATTTTGATTTTGCTACCTGCGTTGCTCTTCAGAGCACAGCAATTAATCAACACAAGGATGCTCTTTATCACAGGTAACAGTGCTGACCTAGGTGAGCGTAGGAGGGAGCACACTGCATTTTGAAAGCCTCAGTACTTAATAAGATTTTTACACAAGCCTCCAGGAAAAGGTATCAACACACAGTTCTTTAAATAGACCATAGGAATCATGTTGGGGATTTCTAAAGGTATACAGTGAGAGGATCAGACACGCTCAACTCCCAGAAATCTAAAAATCAAAAACTCTGTGGGAACTAGGTCAGAAGTATGTAATGAAAATGATATGAACAAAAAATAGGGTTATCTTGAACAATATGCCACAGTATCAAAATAAAATGAAACAGAAATTGTGGTAACTCTTTACAATAAGGTCACATGAATTGATATTGAAGGTACAATAGGTAATTTTGGATTCTGAACGGTCAAGAGAGGAATTGCAACAAAGTCAAACCACAACACCGTTTATCCTTCCCACAGTCTATGAATATAACTTGTAATATAGCTATATCAAATTTGACTGTTTAAAGTAAGTTACTTTCAAGGTCATTGTGGCAAACAACACAATGTGCAAATAGCCTTTATAACTACAAGCCCCAGAACAGTGTAGATAGTAGAGCTCTAGATATTTCTAACCTCATGTCGATAAACTGGCAATATTTCAGGGTTGAGGCAGATTCTTGCACCTTACAGTGGCAGCAAAATGTATTTAAATAATTTGAGTAGATAATACATAATGGAGCTTCCTTGTCTTCAGAGCAAATATCAGAGCAAAAGCAACCCACAAATATAAAAATATAAAGTTATTATACAGTTCAGTGTTCTCGTGAACTGTTTTGGAAAGCTGACAGTGACAAATGCAACAAAGCCTGCCGTCTTTTCATAGTGTCCTAGTAAGAAAAGGTTTGCCGAACAGGTGACTTTATGAAATGTTGACTTTAGTGTGTTACACAACACTGTTTATATTTTTTGTCTTTTTTAAGTTTTCATTTTAGCTAACCAACTGTAGTGTGAGCAAGAAAGTTTTTTGGCTATGTAACTAGATGGCTATATAACTAAGATATGATAGTCTACCACGAACGATGCAACTGTAACTTACAGTTTAAGAGAAATAAAGGTTTAGCTAAACACAGATGATTGAACGCATGAAGAGATAAAAGGAATGTGTAGCGGCCCAAATTGCACTCCAGATAAGCAATCACTGAAACTCTCTATACTATTGCTCATCTAGTTAGAAAACAATACCAGTTCTCTATCAGTAACAACAAGATTTGTTTTGGACTAAACTACGAAAAATTTAATCAATTTTAAACTAGATTTGTTTCTGTTCTGTTACGTTGGGCAATAGTATTGAAGAACATAATGTAATTAATCAAATTATTATTATTTATTTTTAAGGTAACTGGTATACACTCTTTACAAATGAATACATTTCAATACAATAGTTTCTGAAACACCATTTCATTGTGGAGACTGCAGGTAAAAACACTTGGATAAAGGAACATCTTGAAAAATGGCAAGGGCTGGTCAACAATTGTCAACATTACATTGGTTTGTCCATATGACTGTTTAGTAGGGGTTGTCCGAGTACTCGGACGAAATGAGTATCCGGTAATATTAAGCACGAGTGCTATACAAGCAATTGGATCATTATCCGTGATGATCGAAGAACTGCCACGTTTATTTTATTTTGTTTCATTGGGTGCATTATGTTGGTACATGGGGGTATGCAGCTTTAAGGGCAGGGATTATGGGTGTTGACCTTTCTTAAATGTCTTCTGATTGGTCCATGGTATATGTAAGGCAGCTGGGAGGGTTGCTGTTGCTTAAAAAAAATGGTAGAAAAGCGAATAGCCGAACTGAGCTGTATTTTCATTTTATTTTTGTGCGAAATGCCTCACAACAAAGACCCTTATGTTTTGCAGCAGAATAGTACATGTTAAGTTGGGTATTACCCCAAAGATAGCTGACAATGCAGGCAGACATGCACACACACTCATTCCTGTTCATTTTAAAACTTGCTAGTAGGCTATTATTAAGTAGCCTACTTTACCGTTTGAAAATTCACAGCACCATGGTGCTGAGACAAACAATGTGAGGGTTCCCATACAACGTTGCAATGCTGGCAAGCCTTTTGTCTACGGCTCACAGATTGCAGTTACTGCCTCTCTCTTTTTGCCCTTTCCGTTATATACATTGGTAAAAATAAAAATGCTTCTCCTTATCTTTTTTATTGAACTAAAGTTTTCCGTCTCCATGGCAGTTTTTTGTCATATTTATCCTGTAGAAACCGTCTCTAACCGCTGTAAATTGTAAAAGAAAAAAATATGGTCTCACTCCACCTGGCAGAAATCAAGCTGTCAGCACAGCTGCCCAGACATTTCTTGAAATTAATCACAAGGTTCTTTTAAATAATTACTATTCCAAAAGTCTCCCTGAGCTGGCGTTTGGAAGAGAAGAGGTAAAAAGTGTTGGAGCCTGGGGATATTATGGAATTGTAATGTCAACACATGGATAACAGACAACAGGCAGCCAAACTGTTCATTTAATCATGGTAGTCTATTGGACCTGTCGCTTTCCTGTAAGCTGGATTGACATGTTTCATTCCTTTGCAGGCGTGTTAGCCAGGTATGTCCCGGCATTCTGCAGTTGCGAAAGACATAGTAGCCCAAGTTAGGCCATGAGGTGTTTCAAACAACTCTGCCGCGTGAAAAGGCAGTTGATGTGAGTTTAGTTTGTCCAATGGAACCAGGTGCTTTAGCTCAAATGACATAACATTGTAATACTTTTGTCAGTAAATGTTATGACAGTCATACGGTTTATCAATAAAAGTATGATAGTTTTATATAATTTGGTATAATCTATTACTATTCTAACTGTTATGTTGTGTATGACAGTCAGCCTTATGGCGAGGGGTTCCAGTAAAGTGTTACCTAAAAGGTAAATAAACCTGAACTAATTCAATTATTGTTTAAGAAAAACAGCAATCAGAACCAACAAATGCCTTTTCGGCTATGACTTCATCTGTGTGCGACAGAAGGATACTCACTTGGCATACATAAAAATATAATATTTTTTATGCGTGACATCACAACAGTGATAACCTGTGTGGGCATTGTAGTGAACTTGCCTTGATATTTAAAATGTTTTCTATACATAA
Organism: Conger conger; assembly: GCF_963514075.1. Classification (NCBI taxonomy): domain Eukaryota; kingdom Metazoa; phylum Chordata; class Actinopteri; order Anguilliformes; family Congridae; genus Conger; species Conger conger. The sequence continues at coordinate 31,095,739 of NC_083760.1, read as the reverse complement.
CTAATGGTATGGACCCCCTCGAAAACGAGATGGCTCATCTCTAGGGGTTATCCATTAATAAATTTGAATTTGAATTTGTATTATTGGGCATTCAGTTCTTTAAATAGACCAGGGTAAAATTAATGGGTATTTCAAAAGCATTGTTTAAAGTTGGCCTAAGGGCAAAAGGGCCTATTTCTTTTCTCAAACTGCAATTTTACACCACCAAAGATGAAAGGCAATATCTGCTGAGAAGTCAATCTGATTTTTTTCCTTTAGTTCATTAGTTCTCTCAGGTTTTCTCATTGTCACAAATCTAGCCTGGAACAAATCATTTGTATTGTGAGCTTGTGCTACCAATGCACCAGTTCCATGCATGGATGCACAAGCGTCAGCTAAAATAGACCTACCTAGTAGAAGCTTTGTTGTAGAGCCAAAAGTAGATTGAATTAACTTTTTTCTGAGCAATTAATTGCCAGTTCTATTTCTGTTTTGCAAATGCGTTTTAGCAAGGCTATTTTGTTGATTGCGAAATTCACCAACTGTGCTTATGGAGGAAAAACAATTATTTGAATTTAACTTTCCCTGGTGAAAAATCCTGCTATGACCAGCCTGAGAGCTACGAGCAGTCCCCTCCAAAAGTAAGAGCAAGGTCAATTCCTTTGTTTTTGCTATACACTGAAGACAATATGTCAGATTCAGTGAAAGGCAGCTGGCTAAGTTTAGCTAGCTACGTAGTTATATTTATCGGACTATCTAGCTAGCTAGTTAATTTAACACTAAAGTTTCGTTAGCTAATAAAATAGATAAGTTAGTGATTATATAGATTTGGTACACAAGGGGTCCATATTATATTAAACACAGCATTCAAGTCATTTATTTCTTGTTGAGGCTGACATTCGTTAGCTAGTTTGATGTTATTTAATGATGATATTTAAATGTTATTTCAACCCTAATGTTACAATTCAACATATTCAATATTTCAACCTGTCACACTGACAAGAGCAAAATGTAGTTTAGAGTTTGCAAGCTGTCCTGTCACGTCCTGGTGATTCTGGCTTTTTTGGCACGCATTTGCCAGCCTTGCAAGCTGGAAAGACAGTGTCTTCGTAAAAACAGATTGACTGGCAAAACAGGCTGTCAGGGTTTGGAGGTAGTACCGGTGGTGGTCACCAGGGGGCTTTATTATTTTCACCTGGTCTTCATTAGTGCCAAGGGAGCCTACCTCCGGAGGGCATTTAAAGCACTCAATGACAGTCAGTCGACGTTTTGGTGTCCACTGTTCGCTCTGGCTCAAAGCTGGTAAAGCATGGGGTAGACTCGGTAACCAAATGAGTCAGGTATCGTGCTGGTGTGGTTTTGTTTCTCTGTTTGAAGAAAAAGGTAAGGAAGGCGCTCAGCTCGTTAGTGCAGTGTGCACAAGCAGACGCCTTCCTAAAGGTTCTTGGTTTCTCTTTTATTTTTGTGCTTGTGCGAGCCTGAGGGACGTTGTCCCCGGTAATTGTATTTTGATTAGAGTTTTTTCCTGAGCTGCATCTCATGGTTCTTTATTTTCGTGACTAGTTTTTTGCTAGGTTGTACTTTTATTTCTGTTCCCCGGGCTGGGGTTTTCGGTGCACGCTTTTCAGCACATATTTTGGCTGGGTTATTCACCCTGTTTTTAAAGGGTCGCTTTTATTTCTGATAGCCGTTTTGGGCGTTACTTATTATTTGGTCAGAGAAGTGTCTCCGAGTTCTTTTCTGTTCCTCCCCCTTGTTCCGGGAGAAGTCCCCTTCCGTATCTGTGTTTTCCCTGTTCCCTTATCTCCCAGGATTTGGTGGTATTAATATATGATTAATACTTACTAGGTATTACCCTTAGTTCGCTCCTGGCTCTCCGCCCATACCCGTCCTTACACAGGCAATGACATGTGGGGTGGCTAATCGGATTGGTGCTTCTGACAGGCAGGCTTTTGACACACATTAGGAAGGCAGCAAAACGGGAATGTCCAAAGATATGGAGGTTAGCGACTAAAGATGAAAATTCGATCATCAGCTAATTGATTAGCATAGCAATAGCATTTACATTGATGTGTAAACTAAAAATGTTGATTAATGTGCACTGTCCCTGGTAAGTAAATAAATAAAGTTTAAAAAGTCTTGGTAAAAATAGACTGACTACGTGTCCCTTTAGAACCGCAGTTGGTGATAGCAAGCAGACACAAACAGAAAGTGGGAAAGGTGAGACAAACTAGCAACAAGTAACACATGTGGACAGAATATAAAGGGAACAGGTAATGGGGAAACACAAAAGAGGTGAGTGAAACGAGCAAACCAGGGAAAACGGACACACCCACAATGACAAACAAACTGGGAATCAGGAAATCTAGGGATAGACCACGACAAGTAATGTGTAGAAGTCTCATTTCGTGCCTGTGTTGGGGCTCGGGAAACTCAATGAAATCAGTATTTACAAGTCACAAGGTTTGCTTATTCCATTGCTTTGACAAGCCCAAGAAAGCTGACGGTGACACGGAGCTATCTGCCAGCATAAAGTATGTAGTATGCAGATGTTAGAATAAATGGCATCAGCTCCATGTACATGTTCCATTACATACTTTACTGTTGGTAGCCAATACTTAAAATGGCCTGAATTAGTTTCATGAATTAGCCTTCTTAACCATAAAATAACCAAAATATAAACTTGACGTTGGCATAAGCAGCATATACTTGTTAAATGTTTATGTATCCTACGTTTTGTACAGGGACACTTGAAACGAGATGAGGTCATGCTCCTGTGAGTGACTGACCTGAAGATTTCTGTCAAGAAGGTTGCATAAACATTTTATACTGTGGAAATCTATACCATTCATAATTATCTAAAGGGTGGATGTGATCACAGAAGATTCTTTCTGGAACCTACCTGTTTCAGCACTATCAGAAAAAATGCTCTATTTGCATGGAAAATAAATGGCTCTGTGAGTGTTGCAGTTTTATTTGCGATTCACAAGGGATGCATTTTCATGATGCATTTTTGTCATGGCCGAAGAGCAAGGGCCTTATGAGAGGCTCTCTACAAAGCACTACTTGTGATAAGAAATAAAATACATGATCATACTGAATAGTTTCATTTTCATATTTATTTCCCCTGAAAGAAAAAATATATTTGCTCTCAAATGCAATTTGTTCAATCATTTTAAAAATAATTAATCATAGTCATAATAATAATTAATAATTTTACATGAAATTCACCACATCAACTAAACTTCTTAAATTTCTGAAATGCATTTGCTGCGATTGATGTACACTCACTAGAGAAACATATCTGCAGTCACTCAGGCCCTGCTCTCTCATTCATTTTTCATATTTATTGAAATAAACCAAATATTTCTAAAATCTGTCACCAAAATTTAAACCTGTTTAGGGTTCATTTAAAAGACGAAAGCATAAAAGACCAGAAACCTGAACCAAATGATTGAGATGCCCCCATTGCAACGACAAACCCATATCTATACATATTTGAAACTCCAGAATACTGCATCCCACAACTTGGATGATTTGGAAACACAGTCAGGAAACACAATTTGGTGGGAAAGCCATAGACCATGTCCAAATTTAAGTCTGTAGAATGTGTCTATTAATAGATCAATTATTTACAATGTACGTCCTGATTGGCTTGCACTTAACTACGACTTTCTACAGTTTGCAAGGTGTAGCCAATCAACGTCAACATTGAAATGTTACTCATACTTATCAGCATTAAAGATTCAGTGGAGTACTCTCAATATGTTTCAAAATTCATTATCAACGTTGCTGTAAACATTTGTCAGGGTGGAAAATTAAATTTCAAAAATAAAAAAAATCATATTTCCCTGACCCCAGCACAAATTAAGATGCCTGTGAAATTTTGCCAAATAGATTTTGCGACACCTAACCTGTGGCACAGGCCCTAAAAAAGGCAGCCATGGGTACTGCATTTGGATCCTTCTGTACATTGATATCTGTCACATAAATGTATTACTGAGCGATACAGTTTCTGCAGCCAATAGATTAATGGGTAAGGGAAGGGAAAAGGTGAATGCAGCGTCATCTCAAGTGACATATCTCATAAAACAAAAGCTGAGGTGCAATTTCTAACAGCTCATTTATATTGAAATGTGACAATATTATGATCAGATTTATTACCTGGCTCCCATTTGTCTATTATATCTTAGGTCCAGTACATATTCTTTTGGACTTTCAAATGTTTTTTGAAGCGTTTTAAGAGCAATTTTATCTTGTGTCACCATACTGTATTATACATACCATTTTTCTTTAATGAAACATACCTTTCCAAAGAGGTGGCTCTGTAAATATACAATATAGCCTAAAAACAATTGGCAAATCAATATATAATAATTATTTGTTTAAATATGATAGCTATAAATGCACTAAGCAATGTTTCTGTGTTTTGATTGATGCATGCCTTCTTGGCCAGGTCAGTGTTGCAAATGAGAATATGTTCTTTTCACGTTTACCTGGTTAAATGAAGGTTAAATAAATAAGTAAAATGCTTATCTTAATATCGTAATCATTGTCTGTCTAACTTTGGTTTCTTTTTCATACAGTAGTGTCTAACCCTGAACCAGGTTTCTGGTAGTGGAAATTTCAGACCCTTTAAATATATTGAAATAGCACCACATCATGTATTCATGTCAGTCCACTGCGATTCAATCCCCAAGTGACTGATCCGGCCCTGTTTTCCACCCAACCAGTGCAAGCAGTAAAGATGAAAGATGAAGCAGAGATGAAAATACCAACCAAGATGCGTATACCATTGCGCTGCTCTGCTCTACAAATGATCAATCTCTTAGCAACAGTTGTTTTTGCTAGCGACAGATTTCCTGTATCATCAAAGAAGAGTGCAATCTCACCAGACTTCTGCCCTTACAGCTGATTTGTGCTTTGACCCGGGATCTAGCCACCATTTCCCTCTCGTCCCTTAACTGAAAGTGTCTGTCTCCCATTGCAAATGTGGCCTCTCAATTTTTTCTTCATCACTTTAATTAATATTAATTACGCTCACTTTAAATTAAAGTCTTCAAACATGCAGAAATGCAATCTGTCAGAATTAATCTGAATGCAGTAAATGTGTGTGTTTATATATATATATATATATATATATATATATATATATATATATATATATATATATATAAAATCACTCAAGTTGCTGAAGGATTTGATATACCTAATGTGAGGGTTTTTTATTCAATGTTTTAGAATTTCTGTCTCTTTGATGGATTTCAATCTAGTTTCAATCTCCCTCATTCTGAAATGAGTGTTTGGTGGCACTGGTGAGGGAAATGGCCTGGCCAGGAAGAATTACCAGGGACACGGAGACTACAGTGGGCTCTCCAGATATGATTGGCGGTTCAATTTCTCATGCACGAAAGGTAGCTGACATTCAAAGACGGGAATTAAAGTTTTTTCCACTTAGTGCTATCTGGAAGATGTTTCTGAAAGTAGCAGTCACTACTTGACATGGGGTCAGTTTCAGAGACACAGATTATGTTTAGTCCTGGATTAAATAGAGTTTTGTATGGAGAATCTCCATTTCAAATAAAATTTTGTCTACTGCTTAATCTGTGACTGTGAAACTGTGAAACATTTTATATATTGCTACTGCTGGGCACCATATTTACTAATTCAGAAAATGCGGTGAAAAGTTATGTGCCCCTTTCTGATTTCCTCTATTATTGCATATTTGTAATATAAACACAAAGTAAACACAGAACACATTTATTGAAAATTAATTAATTAAATTACAAATATCCATAATAATATCCATATTGCCCACTTAAATGTAGCAACCTTTAGCAAAAATAACTGCAATCAAATGCTTCCTATAATTGAATCAGTCTTTCACATCAATATAGAGGGATTTTTAGCCAAATTGTTAAGTTTTTGTCTGTCTTTTGTCAACTAGTGTACAAGATTTGGTAAAGATATTGACAAGCATTCAAATTCCACATGAGGTTTTCCAAAACTGCACCCAAATTTCTTCAAGCGCCCCCGAATCTCTCCAAATACAAAACATCTGCATATTTTTGTCCCGACACATCAGAAAAGCATATTTTGTTCTAAAACAGATGTTTGGTGTTTTATTCACATATATCAGAGTATTATAAAGCATGCCAAAAAAAGCACGCCAAAAAGGATTGCTCACCTGAATGATGTTTAAATTAGGTTAACCAGAGCCCTGTTAGTCCTGTTGGCTAGTACAATTACAGCTTTACTTATAGCAAGTCTAATGCAAACACTCACTGGATGTTTTACGCCTGAAGATTAATTCTGCTATGCAAACGCAGCGATATTCCTAAACTGTTTGTTACATTAATATGATACATTATACCTTGTTGGAAAGGGTAAGCTCACCCATACAAGATGACTGCAATGTGGCTGAGCGGATTACAAAATAAACTACAACATTAGTTGGAAAACGGCGGCACAGATGGTGCAGTGGGTAGCACTGCCGTCTCACAGCAAGGAGGTCCTGGGTTCGAATCCCCGTCGGCCGGGGCCTCTCTGTGCGGAGTTTGCATGTTCTCCCCGTGTCTGCGTGGGTTTCCTCTGGGTACTCCGGTTTCCTCCCACAGTCCAAAGACATGCACGTTAGGCTGATTGGAGAGTCTAAATTGCCCGTAGGTATGAGTGTGTGAGTGAATGGTGTGTGTGCCCTGCGGGAAACTGGCGACCTGTCCAGGGTGTATTCCTGCCTTTCGCCCAATGTATGCTGGGATATGCTCCAGCCCCCCTGCGACCCTGATCAGGATAAGCGGGCTCAGATAATGGATGGATGGATGAATTAGTTGGAAAACAGTTGTAGTTTCATAATCAGGTGTCATATTTGGTTCCATAAATATGTCCAATTTGGAAAAAATCTATAATTCTACCAAAATGGAAATATGTTGGCCGGGCGTGCAATAAAAGTTTTTTTTTGTTCTTATATTGGAGCAATTGGGCATCGCCATCTCTAAGTTTTATTATGACACTATTTTTTTCATCTTAGAAATATGAACCATGGCGACTCAACCACAAGGGGGCAAAGTGGATGGGGTTAAATATTAATGAGGTCTAGATTCAATAGACATTCAATCCAGCCTTGTTTGTGTTTAATCAGCTGAATCTAATTATCAATTACATTTTGTTAATTGGTGTATTGAGTAACTACGGGGACAATTACTTTTTACATGGGTGATATGGGTGATTGATAACTTCTTTCATTAAATAAATGAAATGATGTGCTTTGTGTTTACTCAGTTTCTCCTAGAGAGTTCCTATTGAGGTGGTAAAAATGTAGGCTAGAAGGGAGAACAGGGTATCAGGCAACATGAAAAATAATTCAAAGCACTGAATGATGGCGAATTGCTGGGGATGGTACCATTTGCATTTCACTATAATTGAACAGAACATACTGTTTAATGGCCCTCACAGTGAGAACAGAATTCCACTTTGGATCATCGTTTTTCTCCTGGACTGAGGTAATATAAAGGAGATGGATTTTTCCTCCCATTTTGCCTCCATGAGAAGGGGTAACCAAATGTAACACTGGCATGTGTTGCATTATTATTTATGGCGTTGCCGTAGCGAGAATGGACATTTGGCCTTCTGAAAGAGTTGTGCTGACACACTGAAGTATGATGAAAACTGGATTCAGTGGCATGTGTCAGTAAAGTAATTTGAGAACAGAGATGCTGTCACAATTGTCTGAGACAGAATCTCAAGGGAAGGTTTGGCTCAGGCAGGTAGGGAATGATGCGTACTATAACACAATTTATTCAGCGACAATTAGTTTGAGGAGGGAAACGGGATAATACTAATTCCAGTCCTGGGTAGAAGTCAGAGTAAAGAGATATGCTATTTTTTCAGCAATGAGCACTTTACCACAAATAGGATACAGTATGTCAACTGAAAACACATGATGAAAAAAAAAATATGTCATGAAGGCTTTAAGGCCCTAAAGGGCAGTATTACTGCAGACTGCCTGATAGATAATGACAAATATTTTCTGTAACGGTAACCTGCTATGCTTGAGTAAATTACGAGTTGGCCTCAGCTGTGGGTGTCTTTAGTGAAACTGCTGCTGTCCTGAATGCCTTTGGGAAATGGGAGCAACAGCTGATAAAGCCAAAGCAGAGAAACAGTTTCTCTTCACTCCTCTGCCACCCTTTCCAGTGTCGGAATCATTACATTACATTATTGGCATTTGGCAGACGCTCTTATCCAGAGCGACGTACAACAAAGTGCATATCCATAACCAGGGATAAGTTCGCTGAAAGACCCTAGAGGGAAGTACAATTTGAACTGCTACCTGTACAACAAAGATAAGGACGAGGGCCAATTTTTTTTTTTTTTTTTGAACAAGAAAAACAAACAAACAGAGCAAAAGTGACAAAAGTTAACTATCAAAACACTGCTTACCTAGCCAACTAAAAAATACCGATACACAAAGCAAGTCACAGAGACAACAATTAAGGTTCACAGGGAGGTAGGGAGGAATCCTTACCAAGAGTTCAGCCAGTTTTTTCCTTTTAGCTGGAACACCAGGAAAACCCCTTAAAAAGATTATACAACTCAGTTCTGTAGTACCATAAGATGAGAGGACCTTTCCCAAAAAGTTCCCACACACCCACACACATAAACACACAGAGAATAGCAAGATGGCATCCACTAAGCTCATACTAAATGTACAATCCTTTACTGCCACATAAAGCTAAATATAAAGTAGATTATATAATGCAACTCTCTACAATCCAGAAATCAGTTTTTAATCATTGTGGATGGCCTTCTCTGAAATCCCTGAAGTGCTTCTCAAGCCCAAAGGAATCTAAAATCCCTCTTAACATTCCCAACTCAGCTCTAAAATCCCCCCTGATGTTCCTGGTTCAGCTGTAAAATCCCCCCTTGACGTTCCCGCTTCATTAGGTGGCACCGCCCCATCTCTGAAGGTATGCCCTTATCAGAGGGATGCAAATTATGTGAGTAAGTGTAAGGAATGTAAATCAAGTGAAACATTTGGAATTTGAAAATAAAGCTAGATCTTTTTCTCTCTCTTCCTCTGTCTCTCTCATTATCCCTTGACCCATCGTAGAGGGGGAGAGAGGATTTTCCATGTTACGTTTTGGGACGTGCAGTTAGGTCAGCTAGAGCAATCAGGGAAACTTGAAAGGAATTTTAGGCATGAGCATCGTCTTTTGTATGAACGTTTGTATTATGAATAATGAGAAATAATGAGGAAGAATAATGATAATAGATGTACATCCCCCAAATGAGACAATAGCCAATGCATATAGTAATTTCCCGTAAACCAGACCTTTCATGTATCATATAGAGCTATGCCCCTCAAATGAGATGACAGCTGATGCATGCTGAAATATATCATCTGCTCTGAAATTTAACTGGCAGTTAAATGAGGACATATTGATTGAAGGTGAGATTGGAATCTGGATTGAAGAATGTGGGATGCGTCTCTTAAATGGAATGCTGATGCTTTATTAATGTAGACGTCGCACCAGCGTGCCTGCCTGGCCTCGGCTTTCAGGGCTCTAGCCCCAATTTTTTCCTTGAGTGTTTTTCCCCCTCAGCGATATGCCACTCGTCGAGTTCATTCATTACGGTACGACGGAAAACCGGCTCCAGTTTGAACCATGCACCAGCAAACTGTTGCCCACTAATGAAAAGTGAATGACGTGGGCAGCCGTTGGCTGCGACAAATTTTTGACCCTTCCCCAGCTCCTGACTAGAATGAGCTAGCTGAGTGGCAGTTTGAGTCTGACAGAGTTAGAGTAATGTCAGAAAGGTTGAGGCAGCAAGCTAGCTAGCTATGGACATATGAAAATGTATTGTTAAATGTAGTAATGTATTTACAACGGATAAAGAGGATAGAGCAGCATGCCTGTATTCTCCAGGGCCAGGTTTGTCACTGTCTGGGATAGGGAGCAAGTTAGGTGGTCTGTTTCAGGGATAGGAATGAGCTAACTTAGCTGGCTTGTTTTGGGGAGATATCATTCAGTATTCCATTTATAGTGCTGGAAAAGTTTACGTTATCTGCCCTAAGCTAACTTACCGAATAGCTGTTGGAATACAGGTTTCATTTACACATTCGTTTTCTTATTTAATTGTTTCTCATAACTAGGTTTTCTCTTTGCATACACAGGAACTCTCATAGGCTCTCACTGACATCACAACTTTGATAAATTTACTTTGATAACTTTGTTATTAATAGGCAAAAAAGCGAACGTGTGTATGTCTAACGTTAACGTTATCATATTTATGTTAAGATGCTTTTGTGTACGTCCTCAAAATCTTATCCATAAGATACTTCCCTGTTTTTCTTCAGCTTGGGCTTCAGCGAATTAGACAAAGTAATTGCCCCCTTTAATTGAATAACTGGTAGTAACCTTAGCAATAACTACAACTGAACACTTCCTGAAATTTGATAGCAGTCTTTCACATCACTGTGGAGGAATCTTAACCCACTCTTCTGGTTTAATAAAGACAACTTACTTTTCAAGTTCTGCCACAGAATCTCTATTTGAGTCGCCACGACTTTGACTAGACCACTCCAGAACCACTCCAAAACTCTAATTGTATTATTTTTAATCAGTTACATGGGGACTTGCTTTTGTGTTTAGGATTTGTTTCCCCTACCTTATAAATGGCCTAAGGCCTTTGTGTGGGCAAATTGGCATTTACATTTTTACAGTTCTTCTGTTCTTCTGCTATAAGTTGTGCAGGCAATCTTTTTTCCTAGCTGAACAATTTAAATTGTAGTTAATTTAAAGTAAGACGTCCCAATCAGAAATTTGCTTGTCAGCCAAGTCAGTCAATGGTTTAGTTGATGTGCTTAGACCCTCACATTACAGAAAATGTGTGGACTGGAAATAGTCCATTTACAGGTTAATTATCTTTAAATGTTCTCCCGGGGGAGGATGCGCCCAGACCCCCTTACAACAGTCTGGGCTTAGCTCCTAATGGTTACAAGTCCAGCATACACCCGGAATTCACCCCCTTGCTCCCGGATACCCGAAAGCGGGCAGAATTATCCCACAAATGAGCAATTTGCAGCAAATGCAAAGTGAAGTTAAGAAATGCACATTATCCTGTTGCCAATTGACGGGCAATTTAAAAGTGCAGGTGAGGTCGCTAATGTGCATTTTAATGTCCAGTTGCATATTGCAATGCAACGGCTCTCACCCCCCCCCCACCCCACGGTTGGTCGGTTGGTCTCCCAGAAATAATTTTAGCAAGGGTGGGATCTCTGTTAATGGGGATGGCACCAATCTCTTGTTTGCGTTCAGTTACATTTTTCATTAATGTATTCCATGATAGTTTTTCTGAATTTCATCGAAGCCATTTATTACTTACCAGGATGTATGTGTTTATCCATATTCTGAGGAATATAGGGGACAATAAATAAATTAACATTGGACTCTTATCACTCCTTGTTTGTTTACCTGACTATCGAAGTGTGTAATAGTTTTGCCAGATGTAGTTTCCTTGTACAAGCTTGAGGGATTGTGAAGTCTGTATAACATAGAGACTAGAGCATTGTCTTGTGTTCCTAAAATCCTCTGATCAAAGCATATAGTATATTTTCCCCAGAAGAAGGGGTCACATTTCTGTTCCTGTAGTAACTTCTTTGTTGTAAGAAGGCAGTCAGCTGTTTTTTTGTTTGTTTTCATTTTATCTGGTGTAATGTCCTGGCTTCTTAGACAGATTGACTGCAACATAGTGATTTTTGAAATCGACTAAGAAATGAACTTAAGAACAAATTCTGTTAAAGCTGAAGGTGCCAGCCATATCGCAGCCCTTCTGACCCTGTATCTGGCTCTGCCCTGCCTTGGCTTGGCAGGTATTGTATGTGTGTCAATGAAAAGATCAGAATTTCCAAAGACAGAAAAATTAAACACAACTCATCAGTTTCCTCTTATGTTTAGCTTATGACATGGGCACAATAACACCATTGAACCATGGGCATACAACACTACAATGTCTTCAAAATAAATGTATGTTTTTATGCATTTAATAAAAAAAGAAAAAAAAGAAAAAACATCATATATAATCATAATCACTTATGCTGTCCTGACAGCAAATATTGGGTTGAGACAAAGACAGCAACTGGCACATAAAATGTGACACGCTGTGATTAACGCAAAGTCTTTGCAAAGTGCTAATGACTTCTGAAAATAGACCAGCCTTATGCTCTGAAATAGAAAGACTTAGGATGGGGGCTTTGCTATTTACCTCGCAGGACACATTTTTCATTATGATTCATTTCAAAGATACCATACTGTGTTAGAACAATAGAGATATAGGTAAATCAGCAACTTTTCACCAGTATCAGCTAGGGTGGAAAAGAAAACACAGTTGTAAAGTACATGATTATTTGCATATGATGAATATATACATTTATGCATTTACCATCATCCATGAATTGTTACACAAGACTCAACAAAATAAACAACGTTTACTCGAATACATAGAATGCTATTATTAATGGTAGTTTGCCAATTCATCACCTTTCCCGGTTCTCAAAAACAAAATGATGGTGTTTTTCTGTCTTCATTTTATGTTCATAAAAAGTAGCCATGAATCCTGTTCCACCTATTTGGAAATAAAATCTCAGGTAAATCAAAGGAAATAAAAACAGTTCCCCTTACCATCTCCATTCAAATCACGTGCACTGAAACAAATCCCAGTGTGTCAACAGGACTTGGTTTGATTATTTAAATGTGTAGAACAGGAAACATCATGAGGTAGATTTTTTTTGTTTGTTTTTCAGTTTAAAGGGTTGGATTTGGTTTGAGGACCCCTGCCATGGACTAATGGGATATGCATGTGAAAAAATGTATATTTCTTTGATGATGAAATCTCAAATAATAATTTCCAGGACTTACTGTTTGCTTTGGACCTATTTAAACTGTCATGAAAAACATTAATCTCTGTGCAAATTTGAGTAAGGTCACATTGATTTAAAATCTAATTTCCTCATGAATGTTAATGATAATTTCTTGTCAGTTGGTTTTATCTTTTGGAGAGTGTTTCCTTGTCCTCTTTGTTGGTTACTTTCATGTTTCATGCCATTGTAAATTGTCATTTGCGTCATCCAAAAACTTTGGATTTGTATCCTTTTTTGTAATTATGACTTTCTTGCATATACTTGACATGTATCAGAGAAGGCTATAACAGCATGACTAGGCTGCATAACCACAATGCACTGTGCAAATATCTGAAAGCCATTCAGGGCAGAACCGAAAGCATACTAAGGTCTCTGCTAACACATACTAAATGCCATAACTAAACCCAATATACAATGACTGGTTGCTCACTTGTAGCTAATGAGCCAATTCTATGCACAGCTAATTATCTGGCAAGTATAACCAGTTAACAAAAAGACAAGACAACCTTATAGTATCATCCAACTTCAGCTGTCTGACCAGCTGATATCAGCTAGCTACTAATATTAGCCATTCAATCTAACATAACAAGATGCATTTGCATCCTGTGTGTACAGGCCACACTCTCACAACTCGATAACTCAAAACTCAAAACTGTGGTCCTGGGTTTACTGGGTGCCTCATCCTATTAGCATTGCTCTAATGTGTGGATGTGCCAGTCTGGTATTGAATCTGGACCGTGCTAGTGCTGAGACTGGCTTTCCCACAGGGCTGTGACAAGCAGCATCCTAGGGTGGCACACAAATTGGCACTGAAATTGCAAAGAAATGGGAGGGTTTCAGTCCACTAGAAACACTGCACATCATCCCCAACAACCGCGTGCCCCTCAGGGCAACTGAACTGCAAGTTTGCTTGCTGAGCTGCATGTGAAATGTCTTCCTCTAGTTTATGTCTGTGTGAGCCTGAATTGTGAACTGCGGTGTCATAAGAAGTGGTGGTTGACATCACATGCTTCAAAGGAGACTGCATGGTTGACTGTGTTCTTCTAAAGCGACAATGACAATGGAAGTTGCAATGAGCACTCTGGTGTGAGCACGATTGGGAGGAAAAGGTGGAAATTGGTCAAAAGGTTCCTGAGAATTAAATTTTTTTGGAGATACAAAGGTTTGTCTTTTTAGATAGCACTGAAGAAAAAAACATATTCGCCTGACTCATCCTAACTCTAACCTCTAAACTGTTTAACATCTGCACGGTGTATACACCTGAACAAAGAAGGAGAGAGGGTGAGGGGAAAAGTGCTGAGCGAGAGGTCTTCTTTTAGCCCTGGAGCCTCTGGAGTGTTGCTGTCAGAGACCATGCCAGAAGTAGGAACGTTCCAGAAGGTCAAGACCAGACCCCTGGTGTTTATTAATCATGGTTTTATTCCTGAATGACTCATCCCTGAATTCCATCGAGCCGTCTCCCGAAGCAATGCTAATCATGTAACACCCGATGCACATTTTGACTCTGGAGCCACGGCAGGTTCCTGCATCGGACAGTGATTCACAGACCCCAGAGCACAAATTCTGATTCTGAAATGAGAAAAGGTCACAAGTTTGGGTTCTCTGATGATCAGACCTGACACCGTCTTTGGAAGTCATGGTCTGGTGGGACGTGCTTTGGTTTAGAATGAGCTCTTATTTGGCTTGTACAGTATGTCGGTCAGAAACATTTTAGTTAAAAAATACTACTATTATTCCACTTTCAAAGGTGTCAACAGACTGAGAAGATGAGAGACAAAATTGTTATGAATAGTTAAATTGCAAAAGAGTTTTACTGCATTAGAACGGCACTTAGAATGCATTATAATTATTATAATTGTAAACAGTAAACAGAAATGAACGTCTTCCAAATGGAAAAATATCAAGATAGATCAGCCGATACCTGATGTAGCATCAGTGACATAATTTGTTTGATTCATCTATTTGAATTGTGGGAATTTCAGGTACTGTATGTTTCTGACTGCCATCAAATGCTATTAGATCCAGGCAGCAGCAAAATAGATTACTCTTGGTGGACATTGTTATCAGATCCTTGGGCAAGGCATGGATTCTTTGACAAATCTATTGCCACTGTACTGTGTAAGAGCAAGCTTTACAGTCATCCCTGGCCGTTCGAGAAGGGTAATTCAGGTCATCCTCCCTCCGTTCTGTGGCTGAATCAGCAGCACAGACTGGCCTTGTGGATTCTGCTCTTACACATGACTGTAACATCTGTGAGAAACATGCAGACCATCACAGCAGCCTGTTTCAAAAGGACGCCGGAGCCAACAGACGCACAGGCTCCAACCGGTGCCAATGCAAATTACTCCCTCTTAACAAGACCAATTTTTACATGTCATTTCCTGCCAGACACCCATTCTGATTACAGTACTAATTGGGCAGATTTATTTTTTTGATGTTGATGGGTCTTGCGCATTGTAAATGCAGAACAAATGTGTTTTTTCTTGCTTAATGGATATTTGTCTTTTTGCAAATATCTCAGGAAAGAGGGGAATGCAAGGCTTTGGTAATGATGCTTCTCAGTGTTGCACATGTGCCCTTTTCTTTGATGTGAGTGCAGACTGAGTTTTGAGATCTGAGCAGGAATTACTTTGGAGATGTTTTCATTCCTGACTCAGTGTCTCTCCAATTTGGCATTTGTGTCACTGGCACATTCAATCTTTTGTGTCTGTGCTTTCCAAGAGGGTACCTATAAATGACTGCATATATGTTTATATTATGTACCTCTCTGGCTGATCTGTTAAGTGTGGGTTATGTTGCATTCATTCATTTTTCACAGTGCAATTTTCAATCACTATGGTAACAAGATATATTGTTTCAAAGCGTTAAAACTCACAGTTCTATTTTTATAACCTATTTTAAGATGGCATTGATTTACAGTTCCATATTTTCTAACATGTTGGTGCCAAAGTGTGGTGGGACCTCGGTTCCTCTGGAACAATTATCATTGTTTTGCTTTTGCATACTTCTACAAAAATACTTTTACATAGGAATGCTGTTATTTCCATTTTGTATAGGCTCTCTGGAACACGGTGAGCTCACATACAAGTTTATCTAATCATTAACCAAAACGCGGTTGCTAAGTATAGGCGTACACCTCATCCGTAAGCTACAGTAAAAGTTCTGCTTACTATAGAGCCGGCTAGGGTTACGGTATTCAAGTGATGACCGAGAACCATTTTAGCTAATGACAGTACATTTCCAATGGTGTAGTTTATTAGGGTTGCAGAAAACAACACAGCATTTTTTTGCCTGTGTAAGGAAACCGTAGCATTTTTTTATATGCATGCTGAGACTGTGGAATGTGTTTGACTTATTGACACGGGTTGGATATTTTACAAAAACAATCAATGGACCTCAATCAATAAATTAGTATTAGTATACAGGATGTTATTATTGTGATTATTGTACTTATGTTTAGCAATATTCTTGACCTGAGAAGACAAGGAGGAGGTTGAGAGGGAGAAGTAGGAGGAGGGTGACAGGTGCGGGAGGGAGTGTAGTCAAAAAACAAGCAAATTTCATAAAATCCAGCCAAAACCAAAGTACAGTACCGAGAGAGAAGGCAGTCTCGAAATCGGTAAACCATGCAAAAAGTCAAGTAACCAGGCAAGCTGTCAGCAGGGCAGTAGTGGAAGGCTCAGGTAGGCAGGCTCAGAGTCAAAGGCGGTGCAAGAGTCAAGACCAAAGTCCGCTCCACGGGGCAAAAGCACAAAGACAGCAAACAAGAGTTTGTGGTACAGGCAGGCAATGGTCAACAAAACAGAAGTCAATAACGATGGTCAATAAACAGGCTTGGATCAAAACAGGCAGCCAATGGCTTGGAAAACCGCTCAAGAGTGCACTGAAAAAAAACAGGAAGCAACAATTTTGCAAAGACATGACATGAACACTGAGCTTTATGCAGGTTTAGACAGGTGCAGACAATTAGCTTGAGAGCAGCATGTGAATGGAAATCAGATGTGGAGGATTGAAGTTAACAAGATAATTAGTAATCGTTAGTAATAAACCTATCTTGCCCTAGCGTTTGTAAATGAGTAAATTACATGCACAAGAAACGTAAGGTAACATGAACACATGGTTAGAATATTATTATTACCCAGTCCTGATCTAGCGTTAGTAGATTAATAAGTAGACAAGGGAAAATGAAACAATTAGGGAAGCGTGAGCAACAGCAAGGGAGAAAGCATGAATGCAAGGTTTGCAGAAAGACACAAAAAAATGTATGCTAAACAATGGACGGAACAACATAACATGAAACAACATAAACATAAAAAAAAGTTAGCAAAACTGTGACATGAATAAACTATATAACGTGACATGACAAGACAAGAAAATACATCGTAACAAGAACTAAACATGAAACATAATATGACATGAAAATGAAACGTAACAAGAAATAAAACATAAAAATGTGGTGAGACTAGACTAACATAATACGTGACAATAAAATAACTAAGACAATAACTAAACATGAAACATGACAAGCATAAAACGTGAAACTTTTTAGAACCCTTAAAACAATGCAGACTGCTCATTTTCGGTGTTATTGCCATCAAATGTAAAAGGGGATTTGTCCAGTGTTGTGACTTGGCTCTATTGTGTTTCTATGCGCAACTAGACCTTTTATTTTACAAAGTTGTCTGAATGCATGAGAGCTGTGAACTAAAAATCTTGAGTGACATGTTGCCTCCAGCGTTCTCATCAATGTCTGTACTTTGAATTTTAATCTTGTCAGCTATGCTGTATATCTTCCCAATGACATTTATTATCATTGTCAATTTAAGCTGACAATCGTGCATTTTTGCATTTGCTTCAGGTTGGTTGCACAACCTAGCGCTTTCATAAGAACCACAGAAAGAGCCATTCTCTTTCAGTAGTTCAAATGAATACATGATTATGAATTGATGGCCTTGTTTTGATAGCAGGAATTAACTCTTATTAACACCTTCTAGTAACTACATGTGCTGGCACAATATACCCAGCTCTCTGAAATTCCCATCATTCGCTTTTGTAATGAACTTAACTGAGTAGGGGTTCCATTGACTTTCCCACATATTTCTTGGAGTACAACTGCCTGGAGATGGGAGGAGAGGGAGGGGGTACCAGCTATCAGTTTTATTTATTATAAATGTTTTTGAGGTTCAGTCAGAATAAAATTGTAACATCAAATCCACTCCTAGAGAAAAGGTGCCTGGAGGAGCATTGGAATGTAATTGAGAATGCCCAATGCCCTGTAATGCCAACAAAACACGGGCAAATAAACTACTTACAGATGTCATGTCTTGGATGAAGATCTTGACCGTTTTTTTCACCAAGCACTAAGACCAAATCAAGAACTACACCAGAAAAAGTACAGACATTTTTTCAAAGTGGAGTTTTTATTTTATTGGACTGCTGCTATGATGAGATATACAGTACTGTACTGTACATATTCACTATATTCGCTAGATTCAATCACCTGCACTTACAGTAGCTAGTTTATGGGCATATGCAATTCAATCAAACTAGACCTTTAAGAGTTAGATGTAATATTGCAATACCTGTCCCTAACAGTTTTGTTTGCATTAATCAAACATCCATCTTCAGATGAAAGATGTATAGGGAACAATTTTCAATAAAAAGTATATTTTATATAAACCATGAAACCATATCAAACATACATAAGTGACAATGTGTAATGTGCAGTTACTATTGGGACAGTTTTTTTGTCTCTGTACTCCAGCACATTAGATATGAAATAAAACAATGAATATGGTGAATGTCAGCTTTTTGAGGAAATTTATATCCAAATCGGCTGATCTGTGTAGAAATTACAGCCCTTTTTAGTTTTAGTGCCCTCATTTGTGGGAGCAAAAGTGATTGGATAATTGGCTGCTCAGCTATATATCTTTGCATCATTGGTTTATGCACAAGACAGCAAAAAAAGAAAAAAGGAGTAGAGTTGAATCTAGCTATGGAATTCCCTCTCGGAGTCTATTCTATCTTGTCTATAAAATTGACTGATACATTGTCAGGAAGCAAGAAGACACTGGTGAGCTCAGCAATAGCAAAAGCCCTGGTAGACCACACAACACCACTGTGGGGGATGACCAAAGAATATTTTAAATTGTGAAGAAAACCCTTTTCAGCTGTCGGAACAGATCAAGAACACTCACCAGGATCTAGGCATAGCTGTGTCAAAGACTGCCATGAAGGGGAGACTACACCAGCAGAAGAGTGTCCACCACAAGATACAAACCACTGGTAAGCTTCAAGAACAGAATGGGCAGGTTAGAGTTTGCTAAAAAGCTATGGAACAAGTCTTATGGACAGTGGGCAGCTTTGTTATTAGGACAGTGGGTGTGGACCCAGTTTTGGGTGCCCCCACGGCCAAATCTTTGTAGAATATCACTAGGAAACCAAGTTCATATGGCAACATAAAATCATGCAGTGAGCCAAATAAGCTTTGAAAGTACAGTAAATGCCCAGAATGATATCCATACAATGAAGTTATGTTGTAATATGTAAATTGTTGAAATTGAGTAGGCCTACCATGCTGGCTGTTGTAGAACTAATACAGTAATGCTAAATTCAACTATGAACTTTCCAGCATTAGGGGGTCCCTTGATTTTGCAATGGCTGTGTAGAATCAGAACATTTTGCAAAGACTGCTCTATCACCATACTTTGATCACAATGTAGGCTACATTATGGCAAATATGTTAGGTGCCTGTACATAGCTGCCACTGGAACTGACTCAGTTGTATTCCTTGATGATGTGACTGCTGATAGCAGCAGCAGGAGGAATTCTGAAGTGTACAGAAAAGTCATATCTGCTCAGATACAACCAATTGCCTCAAAACTCATCGGATGGCACTCCAATTTGCAGCAGGACAATGACCCAATTACTTCTTCAAGGTTGAAATGGGAATGTTCTTGACTGGCCATGTCAATTACCTATCCTGAATCCAATTGAACATGCATTGCACTAGCTGAAGACAAGACACCCGAAACAGGAACTGAAGATGGTTGCAGTACAGGTCTGGCAGGGCATTACCAGGGAAAAGACCCCGCATCTGGTGATGTCTATGGATCCAACTTTTTTTCTGATTTCCAACCAAGTATGACATATGGGGTATTTGATCTGTATACATAATCTGTATTTCAGATTATCTTTATTTGTCCAATTACTTTTGGTCTGGTAAAATATGAGAACTACATATTTTACAGTACAGTATAAAAAGGGCTGTAATTTCTACATGGATAACCTGATATGGATGTAAATACCTCATTCATATTCATTGTTTTATTTCAAATCCAATGTGCTGATGTACTCAGAGAAAACAACAACAAAAATTGAGTCACAGTCCCTAAACATTTTGCATTTAATCAGTGATCTTGTTGATGAGCACTGCAGAGGATACACATTGGGCTCTAAACAGACAATTTGGTAAGCGATGCTACTGTTACAATGGACATTCCGTGAGGTGCTGATTGACCTGAAAGTTACTTCTTTGAGCTGCTGAACAAAATCTATTAAATGTGGTTCCAACCAAAATTAGTGGTGCTTCATTTAAAAAAACATTGTCAGTTCAATCATCAGTATCCAATAAGCTAGCAATTACACCGTAATTGATTCTAAACATTATTACATTTATAAGTTGACACTCAGAAGATACCAATGACATCACAAAGATTGAACTATCGCTGTTTTAAATCATATTTAGAATGAGTTATTATCAACACTCAATGAGGGAATATTTATCATGGGTGCCCCTGCCAGCTAAGATAAGCCTCCCTTTGGCATGAACAAATTATGCACAACCATAAACAACATATTGTGGAAGAAAGCACAATATCGAATGTCAAAAATGTTTGACAAACTGAGATATGATATTTCTAAATCGAATCAGTCATTTGTCAAAAAGTGCAGGGATTCCTGGAGAAATTCCATAGTATAATAGAAGTGAAGATATGAAAACCGCATTATGTGTCTAAACTGTGTCTAAATTACCTTCCTATAAATCCATTACAACTAATGCGGTATTCTGCTACAGTAGTTTTGTGTTTCATCTACCAATCTGCTGGGCGGCTGCAAATTCGCATAGATTGTTTTGTTTTTCCACAGTAACTACAGTAAACTACTTGTTTGCACAAACACCACCAGGTGGCATATGTGAGCACTCTAATCCATCACTGTATTTCTAATATACCTGCAGGGTTCTCATCCTGAAACTGTGTAACAAGGTGCACCCAAAGTAATTTTCTGAAATATTTAATCACTCTCTAGCCAAATGCTAGAATGCCAGATTATGCACTCACCGAGCAGGTCTATGGTCATTACATTACATTATTGGCATTTGGCAGATGCTGTTATCCTGAGCGATGTGCAGTTGATTAGACTAAGCAGGAAACAATCCTCCCCTGGAGCAATGCAGGGTTAAGGGCCTTGGTCAAGGGCCCAACGGCTGTGGGGATCTTATTGTGGCTACACTGGGATTAGACCTACTGACCTTGCTTGTCCCAGTCATTTACCTTAGCCACTACGCTACAGGCTGCCCCAGTATCTATGATACAGGAAGAAAAATTCATCATGACATAATTATGACAGGATTTTGTCATGGAGGATGAAAAAACAAAATGGACTTTGCATTTACAAGTTAATATTAACTGCATTAATTAACTTGAAAATTATTTTTATTTTGGCTTCCATAGTGGAGGGGGACAAATCTCCACCCTCCTAGATTTCATAGTCTTGGTTACCCCTTCACCTATGGGGGGCGGGCCAGAGTAGTTATGTTTGACACTAGTCCCTCGCTTTCTCAATACTGATAATTCATTGCATAATAATTTGCCATTGAAAAGAGACTTGGGGCAAATGAAAAGAGGGCTTTTCAGACCAAATGGTGGATCGTGGAGAGTCTCAATAGTACTGCGCCTGTAATGTTGCAATGTTTTTGACTCTATGTGACGTTCTCTTCAAAGGTGAAATCAACAGTATGTTGATATTTATTAGCAAATGTGTATCGAATTAACAATGTGGCTTAAAGCATGTCAGGTCATAAATTTCCACGAAATTAGTAGATTTAAGTAATTTAATGTTAACCGATGTTTACATTATTGACTGTTCCTCAATCCAGACCTCAATCCAATTTAACCTATAGCAAGGTTAAAGTTAGCTAGCAACACATAATGACAATATTGTTAGTCATTAGTATATTATATATATATATGTAGTATATTTTAATGGAATTTAATGGATAAAGTTACTAAATTAGACACAGAGGCTCTACATTGTAAGGGGAAAATTTACGTTTTTATTTAAATACAGCCTAGCCTAACATCAGTGTGGATGCGGATATCCAAAGATATAGGCGCCTAACGTTCTAACCATGATGTGGTAGCTGTAATTAATTGATGTTAACCATCTCTGGTTTTCTGGTTCTTTGCCTCTAGGATTTAACATCGATATTAATCTGTACTGTACACGGCCTGTACTGTACACTGGACAGAGGTTTAAGGTGAGCTTATTGAGCTATTGTGGGAAGCATCAACATTTCACAGAAACGTATTGCAAGGCACAGTGAGTGAACATCATTCGCAGAATTACATTTACATTACATTTTAGTCATTTGGCAGACGCTTTTAATCCAAAGTGACTTACAAGTGCATAGGTTCTACCACAAGTCAAAGCATCACATCCAGAACTAGGAAAATACACCTGGACTGCTGTTCTAAACATATAGTCGTCATCATAAGTGCAATATTTATTTTTATTTTATTTTTTTGGGGGGGGGGGGGTTAGACAGGGATAGGGGTATCAGAAGGGGGGGGCAGGGTAAATCAGGAGGTGAAGAGGTGTGTTTTGAGTCTGCGTCGAAATAGGGGGAGGGATTCTGCTGTCCTGACAGTGGTAGGCAAGTCATTCCACCACTGAGGAACCAGAACGGAAAACAGGCGTGAACGTGCAGCTCGACCGCCAGGTGCCCGTAGAGAGGGAACCGTAAGGCGACCAGAGCTGGCAGACCGGAGTGGTCTAGCTGGGGAGTAGGGAGTGATCAGGGATTGTATGTAATGTGGGGCAGTCCCCTTAGCAGCCTGAAATGCCAACACTAGGGCCTTGAATCGGATGCGTGCGGCAATAGGAAGCCAGTGGAGGCCAATGAGAAGCGGGGTGACATGAGCCGACCTGGGCTGACTGGTGATCAAGCGGGCTGCAGCATTCTGGACCAGCTGGAGGGGCTTGATGGCGCACGCTGGGAGACCGGCTAGGAGGGAGTTGCAGTAATCTAGGCGGGAAATGACGAGCGCCTGGACTAGGAGCTGGGTGGCTTTCTCCGTCAGGAGATGACGGATGCGGCGTATATTATACAGAAAGAACCTGCAGGTTCTGGCAGTGGAGGATACTTGTGGAGCCAGGGAGAGGCAGTTATCAAGAGTCACCCCAAGATTCTTTGCCGTACGGGAGGAGGAAACTACAAAGTCCTCCACAGTCAGTGAGAGGTCGATTGACGGAGAGGACTTAGCAGGGATGTAGAGAAGCTCAGTTTTAGCTGGTAGGTTAGGTAGAAATGGAGGGAGAAATGCCCTGAAGACTGTCGGGTTTTTGCTTACCGTGA
The DNA here is from genome assembly GCF_963514075.1 of Conger conger. Taxonomy (NCBI): domain Eukaryota; kingdom Metazoa; phylum Chordata; class Actinopteri; order Anguilliformes; family Congridae; genus Conger; species Conger conger. The sequence goes on along the minus strand of NC_083760.1, from coordinate 31,072,199 downwards.
TTCATATTGGTAATTTGTGTAATAATAATCTGAACCTCATCTAGACGACGTGACACAGTGTGATGTGGCTGGTGATGCCGTGGGTAGACAAACCCCTACTGTGTGAGCAGTACTCATGCATACTGTGCATTCTATTTTCAGACTGTGATCGAGGGTAACCATGTAGCTGCTTTCTTAGTCAGGTCTACCTCAGAAAAGAGGGACTTTCTGGATAAATAAAGGTTAAATAAAAAATAAAAAAATCTGTGTTTTCAAATATTATTTGTTTAAAATTTTAAAGGAATGACCACAGTAATTCCATTGTAACTGCGGTGTAGTAATCAGTACGTAGTCAATATGTATGTGGTATATATTAGTGACATGCACTTTATGTTGAAAAGTTGTTTATTTACAAATATTCAAAACCCAATATGGCTTAGACAAACTGAAATATATTGAAAACTATGAACCTCCTCCTTTTGGCAATAGCATATTGTTGCATGAATACATTTAATATATATTATTTTTATATTTTTGTATGTATTAGATATTTTATGCAAAATATTTAAGCATAAATGTATTGAAAAAAGTAATATAAATGCAGGCCCTCAGTTATTAGCATGCTGTGGAGATGGTAGTATTTTTGGCTGGGGCTGTATGCTTTGATTGACAGATGTTCCATTGACTCTGTCATTATTAATCTCGCAATGCCTCAATATCGCTGCTGCCAGCGGCTATGACGGGACACCAACTAATAGTCCCAAGAAGCCAGTTTATGGCCCCCGCGGTTCACCTTGCTAAAAATACTCCCAAATGAATAATGCAGCACGGCAGTAAAAAACAGCGCTAAACAATCTGTTACACGTGTTTCTTTTTACTACCTCGTGAAAGTGACTGAAGACATGGGTGGTGTATGAACCATTCACTTTCGGCAAACTTTTCAGAAGGACATTTCTGTCAGTGATTGGAATCATATAAAAAGGCATATGGACAGGATCATTTTGTTGACACATCAACAGGCTAACTATATTTTGGCCTCGCTCTGAAAACACACATGCATGCGCACACACACATCAAAATGTGTATCTAACCGCTTTAATAAATGTCTTACAGGTGTGATGTAGACATTTAATGAAGGGAATATTGTGCCTATGATATAGGGTAGAAGTATCACGCTTACTATCTGCAGGCTGTCTGTCTATTTAATACATTTAATAGGTCTTGGAATACTTTTCATCTGCATTTTCACCAGGCATACAGTGTGTGATTGTGTGCTGTGTGTGTGGGTGAATGGGAACGACAGAATATTGTTATTAGCAGAGAATTGAAGAATACAATGGAATAACTGGAGAGAAAACAAAGATTGTAGATAAATAAATACAGGAGCAGAGGGATATAGGGATAGCAGTCTGTCAATCATGAGGATCCCCCCTGGAAAGGAGAAACACATCTGTTGTTGGTGTCTGCGATGATTTGCTTGGAAGTTGTCCATGTTTGGTAAAAAAATCACGAAAAAAACAGTACAGAGTGATGTCATCAGAAGAGGGCATTTCGGTTTTTAAAGGGCTTTGATGTTCGGCTTCCTGGCAATCCGCCGAGGCACAGGGAGAGGGACGGGGAACGAAGAGAAACGAGAGAGAGATAAATGAAGCTCCTCTGCAGCGTGAGGACAGGCAGAGAGGAGTCTGAGAGAGAGAGAGAGACTGAGAGAGGGAGAGAGCGAGAGAGAGTGCAGTGGAATCCCGTATCCTGCCCTGCCTCCACGTTTTCCACCGAGCCGGGCATTGTGGAGCTTGCATCGGCAGCCCTCTCCTTCCCCACTGCTGCAGTAGAGAACCTAACGCTCTCCCGCAAAGTAGTCCTGGGGAAAATCACAGAGCATCCTGAGCTTATTTTTCTTTCTTTCTTTTTCTTTTTTCTTTCTTCCTTCATTTCTTTCTCTGCCTTCTGGGGGCTCGGATAAAAAAAGAGAAAAGCAAGCAAGCAGACCCTGCTCATATTTACAGGAAGACATCATCTCTCATGACTGTTTTGTTGCTTTTCTGTCACTGCATGAGGAAAAGGTATCCCATGTAAGCAGATGCCCCCATCATATAGACACCCTGCCAGGTAAGTGCAATGGTGAATTATTTGCCTTCTTACCTTTGCAACCCGGGGGTATAGCAGGTGAATGGCCAGAGTTGTTGCTTCACATTTTTCAGGTGGCAAATCCAGACATGACAGAAATGCAACTGGGCAGTCCAGGTGCTTGAAGTTGTAGTTACTGAGCCACAGAAGCTGCATTGGCATCCTATGGTATTGAATTCATTGTGAAATCCTGCCATGGCACGATTGAGATATCTCAGTGAGATTGCAGGTCTATCAGTTTCTCAGAAGGTAAACCTGAAAAGACAGCAACCACTGTTGTGTCCACAGGCATCGCAAAACCAAGAGGGATCAAAATGACAGTCACAACTTTAAGTCACTGAAGTAGGATCTGCATGCTAGAAAAGCTGGAGAGGCTGCATCTTCTCGTTCTCTCAATGCTATGCTACCAGCGTCAGTAAACCTCAAAAACCTTTGTAGACATCTCTCTACCATGTTAGATTTTGTAGGGCCAGCTTTTTTTCCAAATGTTCCAAATTAAACAGTTGTAGAATAATGTTGCCAAGCAATATTCATATTCATAGTCCCCTGGACAAAAGTAGGGAATGGACTCTCCCTTTTGAGTGGCAAACAGTGCAGCCCTCATCGATAGAGAGCAGACTGCAGTGGTCCAGTGTACTTCATAAAGTATGAAATATCTGTCTCCTGTAATCTGTATGTGCGCGTGAGTGTATGTGCGTGTGTGTGCATTCCTGCCTGTGTATGAGTGTGCTGATGGGTCACATCTGTGCACATCTGGAGATGGCTAAATAAACATTTTTTTACCCCCACACATACTCCGTCACATGCCCCTGAGCCCCTGCTGTCCTGGTGTGTCTGCCCCAGTATGGGGGTGATGGAGATTGATGTCACTCACAAGCATAATCTATCTGGGTATCCCCTCTGCCTCCCTACCACCCCCATTCACTGAGGTTCAGGCACAGAAGCACAGCAGCATCGGAGTAAATACATGCACTGCAGTGAAATTCTTGTGGCAATGGGTGGTGTGTGTGTGTGTGTGCTTGTGTGTGCATATGTGTGTGTGTACACTTACAGTGAGATCCATAAATCTTGGGACAAAGACATATTTTTTTCTTGATTTGGTCTTGTACTCTATAATTATAGATTTGTCATCACCCAATTCACAATGGGTTAAAGTGCTGATTTTCAGATTTCATTAGAGTATATGCATTTTGGTTTTGCCATTTAGAGATGACACTTTTTATATATAGTCCTCCATTACAAGTTAGGTATATTCAGTTACTTCCTTAGTGAAGGTATAACATCAAGGCTTGTCACAGGCACATTATTGTCTTTGGTAGGGAGGACAAACAAAAATGTTTGGGTAGAAATGGTAGGAGAAATTCCCTGAAGATACTGTAGGGTTTTTGCTTACCGTGATTCAGAATGGTAGACGTGACACATCATGAATGTTTCAAATATCAGTTTCAAATATCAGTTTAAACTTAAATTAATCTATTGTGAACAATAGTTGTCCTTATGTAGAATTTTTATGTGGACTCTTTTTGTGGCTTTTAAACGCTCAGTTTTCTATCATTCCATCAATGATGAGAACAGGACCCCGACGGCACTAAAAAAGAGACAGATTAAAAAATCCGATTTGCTGTTGGTGGCAGTTTGAACTTTCTAAGGCTCCATTTTGCCCTCCCTGCCTTTGCCGTCTGTAATTGCCATTTGTCAACATGAGGACTAGAGTTGTACCAATGAAAGTGAAGGAAACCATTACGAGGCTGAGAAATAGACACAGACTGAACAATAGACTTCCCAAAATAAACTTTTTGGATGATCATTAAGAAGAAAGCAAGTACTGGAGTACGTTGGGGGATGCTGTGGGATGAAGCACTATCCAATGAGTTTGGAGACATGTGGTTGAACTTGCACAGATACTGTAACATGATCTGTACACTTCAGAATTCGAGTGAGCCAGCACCTGTGGCTGCCATACATGCCCAAATTATAACACCACCACCACCATGTTTGACAGATGCGGGGCGATGCTTTCGACCTTTTGGCCTCCACGCTTTGCTTTTGCCATGGACATATATCAATCTTAGTCTCATCTGAGCTTTTTCCAGGCTCTTTAATGCACTTCTTAGCAAACTGTAACCTGGCCAACTTGTGGTTTTGATCTTGCAGTGTAGCCACTGTAGTTCTGTGAAGTCTTTTGTGGACAGCAGTCACTGACACATTCAGCCCTGCCTCCTGAACACTGTTCCTGACCTCTTGGACACATTGTTTAGAAAGAAAATGGCCCTCCTGGAAATTATGTTCGATAAATTAGAGCACAAAGCAACATCTCTCCGCACTGTTAATACGAAAATCATGAGCTAACCAACAGGTGTAGATTCAGGTAAATAAATAGCATTACAGTTACTATTATATCACGTCATTAATAGAGCAATGTACCAAAAGGTGTAACTGAAATTAAAGGTGCCACTGACAATCACAAAATGGTAGACATAAACTTTCATCATTGGACAGGAGCAGATGCTTAAGTTGCCTTTTTTATGATATGATGTCGAAGTACAGTTTCTTCCAATATTCCTCAGCTCAAGGCCCTCTTTTCAAAAAAACATGAAAGGGAATAGTTGATTGGTCTTTTTGTTTTATAAGATTGTTATTTTTAGTCCCACTTTATCAAATGCCAATAAAAAACTCCAAAGGCAATCAAAAGCCTAGAATCAAGACTAGATGCATAGCAAGCATTCCTATACCTGCACTAAGGTATAAGTGCAGGTATAAGAACATAACTGACTAATCAGAAACACCTCTGAAGCCATTTCTGTACAATAAGTGCTGTAATTTCTACAGGGTGAAACAAAAATGTAATAATCTTTAATAAAAGCTCTAATAAAGGCTGAGAATCTGCACTTTAAGCACATGTGAATTGTTTGATTACAATAAAATATATGAGTTTGTCTCAACTTATGGAGCTCACTATATAAATTCCTTAACTACTGTAGAATCAACTCTAGGCCGTTTTGTTTTTCGCCTGAGCTGAGGATGCAAAGACACTGCTGATTTAGAAACAGCATTTTTATATGTGATTCTTAGACAGATCAGTCAATATGGATACCTGCAAATTGAAGCTGGCAGTCTATATTCTACCCTTTTGTCTAAGGTTTGTTTCAAATTCAATGTGCTGGAGTACAGAGGCAAAACAACAAAAAATGTGTCACTGTTCTAATATTGTATTTAACAGTATGTGTTTGTGTGCTTGTGTGTATGTGTGCATGTATACCAGTTTGATAAATTTGCAATCACCAAACTGTGCAAATAACAATTTATTTACTACATACCTGTATATAACAACTTCTCCGATTAAGTCTTGAATAAATAATTAGGGCTGTTATCTATACTCAGGAACAAAAAGGAAAATTCTACTACTAATAGCTTGCTCAGAGATTACAGTGGGGAGATAGAGATTCCAAATTGGAAGTTACATTAACTTTTTAAAGGCAACTTTTAACATCTATTTACCTTTATTTATAAGAAAGCATGCTCAACATGCCCAACATTTTATACAGTATGTGAATGGAATTGAGTTGAATATTAAATGCTTTGAGCTTGAGTTGATGAGGGTAAGACTGATGAGTCTTGCAGTATTAAAAAAAAAGTAAAACATCTTGTGTCTGACTGATATTAAACATTTTATCCATAACCTTTTCATCTTGACCAGATACCCATAATGCTAGATTTTTCATGTTATCGGTGGATACAGTTTTAAATTTTATTTTAATTTCACATTCTAACCATGTGAGTCTTTGTACAGTCACTGAGCACTGTATTAGTACACCTACTTATTCATGTGATTATCTAATCAGCCAATTGTGTGGCAGCAGTGCAATGCATACAATCATTCATATACGGCTCGGGAGCTTCAGTTAATGTTGACATCAACCAACAGAATGGTGAAAAAATGTGATCTAAGTGACTTTGACCATGGAATGATTGTTGGTGCCAGACAGGGTGGTCAGAAACTGCTGATCTCCTGGTATTTCCATGCTAGAGTTTGCAGAGAATGGTCCGAAAAACAAAAACCTCCAGTGAGTTGCTGTTCTGCGGACAGAAATGCCTTGTTAATGAAAGAGTTCCAAGGAGAATGGCCAGACTGGTCAAAGCTGACAATGCAGAAGAGCATCAATGAACACACAACGCATCAAACCTCTAAATGTATAGGCTACAACAGCAGAATAAGTAGACTTAATGAGTCAAAAAAAGAAGTCTAATAAATACCTAATGAAGTGCTTACTGAGTGTATGTGCCACTGTAATTTTCCCAGGAGGAGCATTTTAATAGTTGCCATGGTACTGTACTACCATATGACCTACTCTGCCTTTGGCCAATCCATTAAGGGCAGATGATCTTCCTCTGCTGACAGAAATGAAGCTAGCAAGACAACATTGATAGCCAATGCTGTAATGCCAGCTAGCTATCAGGCCTTTCTGGTTATCTTGGCAGCTACTGTAATTAATGTAGCACATAGTTTGAGACAGCTAGTTAGTAACCTACTATCTACAGCTTATGGATATTTATGCTACTTGAAAGCTACTCAATATTCTTTCCACAGTTTCCATTGTATATTTAGCAAAAGCAAAAATGAACTAACTAGGTATTAATTTTGACAGTTAATGTACTTCTATCAATAAATAAAATCAAGCTAGGTAACAGCAGTAATAGCATTATCATCAATCTGTAGTATTGGTTGCTAGGCTCCCACCGATATTGTGTGTCTTTCTGTTGTTTTGGAAAATGGTTGGCATTTATATAGCGCCTTTATCCAAAGAGCTGTACAATGGATGCTTCTCATTCACCCATTCATACACACACTCATGGCGATTGGCTGTCATGCAAGCCACCAACCAGCTTGTCAGGAGCATTTAGGAATGAATAAAAAGCACTAAAACTGATAAAAACATGGTAAAATTGTTTTTTGGTCATTATTTTTCAAAGCTGTCCTACTGATCCAAGGTATACCGTATGCAATGCTAATTTATTGGATTTCACCGAGCATTGCAGATGTGCCATATGTTTTTGATGTTTGAAACTGGGAGCAAATTTGTCTCATAAGCCAATCTTGGACTAATAACATGGCTAAACATCTTCAGGACTAGCAGGAATCTGGCACCAATGGTGGCCATGGTGGCCAAGAAGCTGAATGAGAACTGTTTATGGGCAAGGGAAGGGCCTAATGCAGAGGCGGACATTTTGATAATATACTGTTGATAGAATGATAGAATGAAGTACCCTTGAGGAAAGGAAAGGACTGTGTAAAGACTGCCTGTGCTACAGGTGGCAAAAATGGGAAATATTACTGAGGCTTATTGTGAGTACTCGCATTGGGCAACTTTGTTAATTCAAAACACTAAAATAGAGAGCCCAGTAAAAGACTCATATACTGGCTTTAAATAATAGGCTAGGGAACAGCATGAACCAGGTCTTCATTACTTTGTCGTGCCTCAGGCATTTTTCATTCCAAGATGAAGGTGTGAACACTTCGATGAAAGCATGGGTCTTTTAAACTCTATCATTTTTTATAAAATAAATATGGTTTCCTCTGTATTTTAACCATTATAGACCTAAAAACTTCAACCTTGTATTATACTATACTGCAACATAATTTCAAAAGCACAGGATAGCAAAAGTAGAGGGACTCGTGCTATAAAATGTATTACTTGTGACTACTGAAAATATCAGCTTGGAAATTGATGAAACATCTGGAGGATGGCAATCAACCATATTGTGTTTATAATATTGAGCACTCAAGCAGAAACGACTGAATTAAAAATACTCATTGGTTCAAGTGAGCTTGCTTGTAGTTCGATCCCTTACATTTATAAATTAGCATCATTTACTACATTGAGCTTCATAACAATGATTTTAAAATACTTTCTAAATGACTTTTTATTGGATCTCAATATAGAGGTGAATGAGGAAGTCTTGTGAAAACAAGAAGTAATATTACTGTATAGCGTATTATTACACTCCAAGAGAAGAGCATTAAAGACGGGCTAAAATAACAATCTTATTTCAGCCTGTCTTATTTTAGCAAAAAGACAAAACAAGAGATAATTTAACTATTTTACCTTTCATGACTTTTTAAAATATAGCCTTGAGTTGAGGAATATTGGAAGAATATGTACTTCTCATGTGTTCTTTTGGCATCATTTCACAAATAAAGGCAACTTAAGCATCTGCTCCTGTTAGATTGTGAGTGGCACCTTTAATTTCAATTTGTACATCCATCCATCCATCCATTATCTGAACCTGCTTATCCTGAACAGGGTCGCAGGGGGAGCTGGAGCCTATCCCAGCATACATTGGGCGAAAGGCAGGAATACACCCTGGACAGGTCGCCAGTCCATCGCAGGGCACACACACCATTCACTCACACACTCATACACTCATACACTCATACCTACGGGCAATTTAGACTCTCCAATAAGCCTAACCTGCATGTCTTTGGACTGTGGGAGGAAACCGGAGTACCCGGAGGAAACCCACGCAGACACGGGGAGAACATGCAAACTCCGCACAGAGAGGCCCCGGCCGATGGGGATTCGAACCCAGGACCTCCTTGCTGTGAGGCGACAGTGCTACCCACTGAGCCATCCGTGCCGCCTCAGTTTGTACATTTTGCTCGAAATTGCTCTATTAATTACATAATGTAATCGTACATTTAATCAGATTCACTATTACATTACGCATTGTACACTCACATTGTATGTCAGTTGGCTCATGATTTTCATTTTAATAATGCAGAGAGATCATGTTGCTTTGTGCTTTAAGTACATCATTTCCTGAGGATCATTTTCTGTCTAAACACTGTGTGCACAATGTCTACATATGTTTCTTAACAGCTGTTTGATTAAATAACATGTGTAAAATGCCTAATGGAATAATGCTATAGTTAATAAATTAAGTCTGGAGATGATACTTCCGTTATACTTCCTGGATTTAATCGAAAATTCTCCTGGACAGATTATTAAATGAATGTGATAGTTTTTAACTAACGTCACAGTTTTGAAATTTCCGCTGCAGTCGCCAGAATTAGAACAACCTTACAACATCATAATGGGTCAGCATTATTACTTTCTGCCATCTAATGCTTGGAACAGTTTTCCATGTACTTAAACCTTCCCCTGCCAGCCTCTGGTGTTGCATTGCTGAGAATGAGACATTTTTACCAACTTTACCTCTCTAAGCGCTGACCTGATTTTAAGAGCAATTAGCCTCTGCTCACCTTGAATCGGTGCAACGTTTATTTGAGATGAAGATTTACATGGTATTTTCCTTTTCCCTCTGTGTGCCTCACTTCTCTGCATGACTTTGTGGGGTGGGGGTTTGTGGGGTCGGAATGAGCGATCGTAAATTTGAGCTAGCTCCACAAGAAGATCAATCACCGATCCTTGTGCAGTTCAAACTGTCACCTTCTCCTTAGCTTTAATCCAGGGGAGACTTTCACTTTGGGCATGAATATTTTATGGGTGAGTAATATAACAATATTGATAGGCTGTCAAAAATGTACATGCTTGTATTAGAATTCTAGGTGTAGCTCCCTTCCTCAGCTTGTTAAGACATCAGGTTGGCCTTCTTATGAAAAATATGAGCCTGTGTTTGCATGTGGTAGTTTATATTTCATATATTAACCTCATATAATACGTACCTCATTGGTTTTATATTTTTTGCATTCCCATTACTGATTTATTTGGTAATGAGAATGTGACCTTTCTCTCCCTCATTCACACTAATAAAAGCTTCAGCTAAATAACAAATAATACTGTACATATTCACTAAGTTAATACATGCATAAAATAAAAACATGCAAGCATAGACATACAAACACATGCATCATTTCAAATGTATGCACACAGACACACATACACATGGACACATATAGTTACATACACAGCTTGTACCTGAGGCAATATTGTTTTTTACAGGGTAATGCCATCATGGACACTAAATAGCTGTGGTGGCTGACATGTCTCTGAGCGAAATGTGTCAAAATAAGAAATTGTCTTTACAAAAGCAAGAAGACCCCAAGGCCTATTGCAAGTAGAGCCTTTGACTTTTAGTGCAACACACAGAGGGCCATCTTTTAGAGGTTTACAGAAATAAGAGCAGCTGTAACTAGCACAGTGGGGAAAAGTACTTGTCACTGAAACTGTTTTTAGCGTTGGCAAATTATGCAAAACCCTTTACCAATCCTGTTGAGTTGACAAGCTAGCCAGCTATTTAACAAATAACAGTGTCACGATTAAGAGAGGGGGAGTGCCTATGAGAGCAGCTGAAGTGAACAGAGGGAATGTGTTTAAAGTCACCCATGTGCTGTAATGGTGCATATACTGTCATTAGTTAGCTCACAAAGTCAGGCCAAGAAACTTGCCATATCAGAGGTTGCTAGGAATGAGTCAGGCTTACATTGAGATGTAATGAAACACATAATATTTATAGCTCTTTAAAATCATATTGCACACATATGCACACACATACACTTATACACACACACACACTAAGCTAATTGATAGTCGATGCTTATACAATGAAAATGAAAAGGGTAAGAAAAGGTGACGTAGATAGATTTTTACTGTGCAGTGAGTGCATGTCAGTAGGCATCTCTTCTGAGTCTCTGATGCTGTTGGCTGTAGATCGTTGATGTTGACTGCTGCCCTCTGCCTCACACTTCTTGCAGGGAGTAGACCTGAGTCACCAATCCATCTTTTGGCCCTTGTCATTGGCTGGTCTCAACCCTACCCTCTCCCCTTGGCCTTTTTGACTGATTGGCCTGAATTCTACACTCTCTCCTGTACTCCATCTGTCTGTAAATGTCCTGACCTCCCTCTTATTGGCTGAACTAAACCCTGCCCCTCCTGCATATTGTTTCTGTATGAGGCTCCTGGTTTTATAATAAACTACAAACTACACTCACACAGCACTTTATGAAGAACATTTTTGCTTTCTTACACCTACTTATTCATGTGATTATCTAATTGGCCAATTGTGTGGCAGCAGTGCAATGCAGCAGTTTCAGTCACCAGAATTGGGGAAAAATGTGATCTAAGTGACTTTGACCATGGACTGATTGTTGGTGGCAGACTGGGTGGTTTGAGTATCTCATGAACTAATGATTTTCACATACACTAGTCTCTAGAGTTTCTGCAGTCAGAAACACCTTGTTAATGAGAGACATCAGAGGATAATGGTCAGACTGGTCAAAGCTGACAGGAAGGTGACAGTCACACAATAACCACACATTACAACAGTGGTATGCAGAAGAGCATCTCTGAACACACAACGCATCAAACCTCTAAGTGGATAGGCTACAGCAGTAGAAGTAGACCTTTCTATTTCAAATGTGTGCCCTAAACTAAGTGCTATTGTGGCCAATCAAAGAGAATACAGCAAGGCCCTAAATGTCCTACTTTGTGAATATAATATATTTCACAAAAAATCTGAATATGAGGATGTGAGTGGGAGGGTTGGAACGCACAATGAATGAATGAACAAACAAATCAATGGGCTGTGCATTAAACTGCGAAAATGGCCTTGACACGAGTTAAGTCTGATAGATCAAGGTAGTCAGTAATGCATTCTGTTCATATAAGAACTACAATAAAATAAGGAAAAAATACCCCTGGTTGTGCTTCATTGTTGTCCTCAGGCATTCTGCTGAGGTTTAAATTCCTTTGCTCGTTTGCAATGCATCGTGGGCTACCCTCCCTTCCTGTTTCCATGGAGACACAGGAGCCATAGCCTCTATCTCTTGCACTCCCCCCTCCACGCCACCCCACTCCATAATGCTCCAAACACTGTCACTACTTTGGACTCACCAGATCACTGCATCTGTCTGTAGGCGTAAGGGGGTGTGTTTATTATTATGTGTGAGGAAGACCGGCAGAGAAACAGAAGGAAAGTGTACATATAGGTAGACAGAGGAACAGTTCAGTGATGTAGCCTGTTTGCCTTTAATATTTTTGTACTTTCACTTTTATCGTTTTTTCTCTAGGGCAGTCTACCTGCCAAACATCCTTCTTCCTTTTCAGCCAAGACAGCAGGATCTTAACGTCTGTCAGCTGTTAACATTCGGAATAATTAACTGACACATATTTTTGAGCTACTTTGAAAAGAGCTTCCAGCAGACAATAATGTGCAAATAATTCTGCATTGGATAGATGACACAGGCATACTGAAAAGACTTTTTTGGCTGTACTTCTCGCTGGGGCATAGCTACACTTTGCTTATGGAGTGAATTGGGTAGGAGGGAAAAGGCGTCTGAATCATTTAGTGAGTCACAGTTTAGGTTCTGCCTCAGCACAATGTGGTGAACATGCATTAAGGGTTTCAACTTTTTAAAAGAATGTGTGCAAGATTTGGCTTTGTCAATTGTAGATTAAGCAATTATTTTTATCTGCAATGATACACTCAGTGGGCACTTTATTAGGTATTTATCAACTTGTTTTTAGATGTATTGATGTATTTTGTTGTACGCCGCTCTGGATAAGAGCGTCTGCTAAATGCCACGTAATGTAATGTAATGTATTGGTCTTCTGCTGCTGTAGCCTATTCACTTAAGAGGTTTGATGCGTTGTGTGTTCAGAGATGCCCTTCTACATACCACTGTTGTAATGTGTGGTTATTTCCGTTACTGTCAGCTTTGACCAGTCTGGCCCTTTTCCCCTGACCAGTCGCTGGATGTGTTTTGTTTTTTAAACCATTCTTAGACATTTTTATAAATGTTTTAAAAATCAAAAACTAAAATCTCTTTTAAGTAAAAATAATTTATGTAACTATTCAGACCCTTAGCTGTGGCATTCCAAATTGTGGTTAGGTGCATCCTGTTTGCTTTAATTATCCTTGAGATGTGTCTAGAACTTGATTGGTGGCAATCTTTTTGATTGGACCTAGTTTAGAAAGGCACACACCTCTGTATATAAGGTCCCAAAATTCACACTGCATGTCAGGACAAAAACCAGGCTATGAAGTCCAAAAAACTCTGTGATAAAATTGTGGTGAGGTATAGATGAAGGTAAGGGTGTGAAACCATTTCTAAAGTTTTGAGTGTTCCCATGAACACAGTGGCCTCAATCATATTTGAAATGGTTTGGAACCACCAGGACTCTTCCTAGAGTTGGTGATCTGGCCAAACTGAGTAACTGGGGAAGAAAGGTCATAGTCAGGGAGGTTGACTAAGAACCCAATGGTCACTCTAACAGAGCTTTGGAAGTCCTCTGCAGAGATGGGAGAACATGCTCCATACTGAGTGCACCAACGTTTCCCATCCAATCTGATAGAGCTTGAGAGGATCTGCCAGGATGAATGGAGTAAACTGCCTAAATCCAGGTGTGCAAAGCTTGTAGACTCAAAGCTGTAATTGCTGTCAAATGGGCTTCTACAAAGTACTAAATTATGGGTTTAAATACTTATACAAATGATTTAAGTGATTTTTTAACAGTTTTCACTTTGTCATTATGTCATTATGAAGCCACTGTATATGATCTGCTTCTGATCATATACAGCCTGGATTAGGATTGCTGCTACACCAAAGGGCACACAGAAAAGTCCACAGTAATACAATACCCCATCCATGGGTGCATCTTTATAATGTTTTGACAGCAATCAGATAGTCTAAAAGCATTGATCCCTCCAGAAATTGTGGACGCTTTGAGTCCAGGTGGCTGGTTTGCCCTTGAGCAGTGATCACATAACCCCACAGTATTGAACAGCGGAATTTGTACACCGTAAACTAGGTAAATGGACCTTGTACTCAGCATGTTATGCCACTGGACCATATAGTGGAATGATTTATCTTCTATTGGTCAGCCAATGAGGCTGTTGATCTGCCCCTGTGTTTCACAGCCAAACACTGGTGTCCATCACGGGGGAAAAAAACCCAGATGCTCTAGCTTCTGTGTTCTTCAATATCATCCGGGGGTAATGAAAGGCAACCTGAGGGGCCTGTTGGCCAAGCACAGGAACATCTCTGAGTTACAGCTCAGATTCTACTGGCTAACCAGATGGTCAGCTCCTGCTTTCTATCCATACTCAGTAATCATCCTACCACTGGATGTTCTGGTTGGAGACAGGACCATCAGTGCCATATTCCATGACAGAAAATCCAAAGTTTTTTCTTTGCCCATGCTCCTTCAGGGATATTCAAAAGACTAATCAAGCTGGAAAGTTTTGGCTTGAGTGGGGGGAGACAGAATATTTGATGTTAAGAATATCTGAGAAGTGTATAGTGCAGGGCCGTATCAGGATTTTTTGCCAACTTCTGGTCTTAATTATTTCATTGACTCAATTATATCTTATCTGACATGTGTCCAAAATAGCAGACAAGAGCAGTAAAGCATAGAAAAGTGTTTGAATCCAAAACAATTACTGTACATATTTGACCCAGGTATGATGTGGTTATAATTCAACTCAGCTGGAAGCATAGCTCAGGCCTCTAATTTGATAGGGGGCCATGTCAGAATAAAGTGAATTAAAGGCAAAATATGAGAGTGCAGGACAGAGGTAAAGGAGAAAATGACAATGTCTGGCAGTCCAGGCACAGGAAGGAAAGAGGATGCACTTAAATTGAGCACAGTATCAACTGTATGACCAAATGTTCACATTCATTTATACATTAAATGCATTATTATGGAGGGAATTTATAATTAATGTATTGAAATACTTTCAGATTAACCACAGTTTTGATTTAAACAATTCTTAAATAAGCTCATATTTTGTGATGGAACTTTTTGTCTCCTCTAACGGCAGCCTGGCTATGAAAGTTCTCTGTTTACAGTTCTCTGAGTGATTAGTGAGTAATACAGAGACAGAAATAGCTCCAGCCCAATGTTGATGGCAGCCTGATTACTTCTACTGGGAACTGCATAAAAAAACCCTCTTATGCTTCAGCTGGAATGAAATAATGACCCATTGTTTAACTCCAATGACATACTTCAACCATTCACTCTAACCAATGGGCATTCAAAGGCCTTCCAGATAAAGTGTATCAGTCTGTGGGACCTAGAGTGGACCAAAATAGCAAAGGAAAATATCTGCCGTGTCAAACTTCACACTAATATGTAGGAGATTAAATTAGTTCTTAGAAATTAATGCACAAAAATTAAGATGACAGTATTATTTAAATGTCACTCTTACCTCATACAATCTGCCGAACAAATACTACATCTGCCGGGACTGAAGAACCAATTGTAACCTAGATTTAGGCAGAATAAAGATCTTTATTAATCAAGCAGGTCAGACAGGCAAGGTTCAGATGCAGGCAAACAGGTGTGACGGAGATAATCAAGTTTGTAGTAGAGAGAATCCAAACAGTCCAAACGGTATAGAATGTGATCCTAAAGTTGATATCAGACGTGACAAGCAAAAGTCCTAACACAGAAAGGCAATCCAAACAGGCAAAGGTACAGAACGTAATCCAGAAGTCGAAATCCGATGTGACAAGCAAAGTTTGATAACAGGCAATCCAAGACAGAACAGAAGGCAGATTAACTGAGATGAGTAACAGGTGTGGGTGCGGGGAAACAGGTAACGAGACACAGGTGAAGAAATGACAGCAGGAAGTCAACTTGAACAAGAGACACGGAAACAAGGCAGGAAACAGAACACGCAAGAACAGAGAAAACACACAAAAAAGTCATACTCTATGAATTGTATATCAAATGGTCTGCGATGGACTGGCGACCTGCCCAGGGTGTATTCCTGCCTTTCTCCCAATGTATGCTGGGATAGGCTCCAGCCCCCCTGCGACCCTGTTCAGGATAAGCAGGTTCAGATAATGGATGGATGGATGGATGGATGGATTTTAAATGGTGGTAGTGATACAGTACCTATCCCTTTGGTAACGGCCATGCCTCTGTTAGATAAGGTCCAAACCACACTTGCATACTAGTATACTAGTGTATCCATTCATAGCTTTGACAAATCCGGACAATATCCACACTTCAACATCCTGAATGATGATGTGACAATCCCTGCTCATGTTAGTGGCTAATGACTCATACAATCGGTACAAAAGTTGATCTGGGGCTCTTTTTTCCCCACTGTAAAGGTGCAATTGACACATTTACAGTAGCTCATGGCAGTGATTAATTGAGGCATGTCCAACTCAATTTCAGTAATTTTCTGACTTGAGACTGTAGCTGTAAAAGAGGTTGGTTTAAGAGGAATAAATCATCTAAGGGCAGAGATGGGTAGATTAGCCAAATACTGCACTTATGTGAAAGTATTGTGACTGTATGTGAGGCAGCTGGCTTGGGTGGCTTGGTTGTTGTGTGTGCATTTTGAAAGAGAGCATGGTCGCGGAGAAAAGATGGTTGTGCAAGAGAGTTAATGTAATTTTCTTCCATGCAATAAAGGAAGCAAATGCCTAAGGACCCTATGTTGTTAATTTGGGTGTTATATAATTACCTGCTGGACCTGGAATCGAAAAGGAATAGCGGTTTGGTTCCCCTATGCCTCCCAACTACAGTTTGGCGACCAAAGCAGGAAAAATTCACTCCGTGAAAAGAATACAAATTTCAGCTTGATTCAGGTGTTCTGTGAAGTTCGAAAATGCATAGAAGTTGAGGTCCTCCCATGCTTGTTTTGTCACTGCACATGTTCTAAAATAAGGAAGCGTTGTTGCTCAAACAATGGTATTCTAAAATAGTTAGTTTTATTGCTTTCACTGTAAACAATGATTAAATGGAAATAAACACTGGCCATGTGGCTTAAGGGATTGAACAGGATTCCTAAGAATTTTGTATTACTGTAGAATGACTTCGTCCTTATTACAGCAATGTTAGGCCTATTTAGGCCTATGTCACGAACATCATTAAATGTGCAGTTTGGTTAAACAAAGCCTACGTTTAAAAGAAAGGACAGTGTTTCCAATCGAAATAAAATATTTATCCAGGTGATTTGCATTATTATAAACTGATTTTCATAAACCTGTTTTTTTTTTAATGGAAAATGAAACCAGAAGAATTCCCATATTTTTAAAATTAAAAATAAATTCAGAAAGTGTCGGCTTACACTCACCCAAAATGTATTTTTAGTTTTAGAAACGAATCGAAAGAGGGGAATGTAAGCTTTCTAACAATACCAAAGTTATCTCTCTACTCCAGATATTTGGGAGTTCAGGGAGGGAGTTGTGTCTAGTTTCATTTTAAGTGCCACCAAACCTTGTTTTTGAGAAAAACAACTTCAAAGTTTTGTCGCAAGAGTTAAGTGAGGCTGGGAGATTACTGACACTGGGCTAACTTGTCATCTTATCTGTAAATCCTTTAAAATTATGTTTACTCCAAACATTTATTCTTGACATTAAGACAAATGAAAGCAAATACATTAATATGTAGCCACAAACACGGCTGATGTGGTTGTTTGTGTCTGATTAATGGTGACAAGCTGGCTGCCTCAAAACAATGCACAATTCTGGTGTTACGTTTGCTTTGACACCTTGCGTTTAAAAAGGTGCAATAGGTAATTTCGGACTTCTAACGGTCAAGAGAGGACTTGCAGCAACAAACACCCTCAAGCACTGTTTATCCCACCCTTCTCTGTGAATGTGCTGATGTTGAAACCCCCCCACACACTCTGAAAAATATAGTGTCAGTCCTTCAACTGTATATTTTGAAACCCAAATTTAAGAACTATAAACACAGGCAGAGGGTGAGTGAACATGTCAGTGAGCCTTTTCCAATAATAGGAATGGATTTACAATGGTCTTGTAACAATGTCTTAACACAAAACTCTTACCTATTGTACCTTTAAGACCTGATTATGAAACCAAGATCTACAAAATGAAGATGAAAGCCATAAACATTTTTACTCAAACATCGATTTATGTGAAATTTGCCATCGCTACTTACAACTGACTATAATAGAACAGGTCACATATGTATATGTTAAGCAATGCCCAGTTTCAGCAACCAATCTCCACACTGGAATTGACCCCTGTGCAGAGCATCATATCCAGAGATACTGCTCCACATTGTTTTGGCAGTGTGACAGTTTGATATAAGGAATCTGTCTAAAAGGGTGAGTTGTAGAGAAATTCAAGATGTATTTCATATATGCAAAGGAAGACAAACATATGATCGCTCTTATGAACACAAATACATTTCTGTTAGCAGGTCACTGAAAATGAGATGTATGATTGAAAAGCAGTTTTAGAAAAAACTGATGTGGTTTACTATTGAGAGTAGCCTATTTGTAAATAAGGTAATGGTATATGCAGCAATTCCAATGAAAGGATTTGACTTCTTTAAATTGGTAAGTTACCATAGAAACATTGCAGGTCTTAGGCTCTAATAGGCTTCTCTCGCAAATCACTCATCTGTGATTGCTTACCTATCCCACATGTTCAACATTTACATATGTGCATTGTTTATGCCACTGCAGATAAATACAGGGCATTCATATGTGTGATAGAGGCTGGTGCGGGTGGGTTAAAATACACATTAATAATTTAGCACTGAATTATCACACTGATTTTGACACACCTTCTATTTCACTCCCGACCCGTATTGATGTGCTAATATGCAAACACATATGCTGTTTGTGCAATATTGAAAACAAAGGTCCCTTTGTGTGCACATACAGCAAATCACAAACAACAGTGAGTAAAAATAACACAAATCAACGGTTTGTTATCATGAAAGCACTGCGAATGATATTCATATTATTTTCACTTTGTAGTTATGAGAAACACAGCATTGCAACACTGGTATCATGCCTAATGAAGACATGTATTGTAAAGCAAAAATATCATTAAAATAAGAAACACTGTTAAAACTAGAATGGTGTTTGTTTTGTTTTGTTGAGGAAACAATGACTCAAGCTGAAAAACGGAAAAATTCCTGTGGACATTAATCTAACTCCAAAGATAATGATCTGAAAAGTTGCTGTAATGTAGTCTATGACCTTTGACAAAAGGTGACCAGGTTATACTTCAGGATACCAAAACAGTGAACTCAGAATCTGACAATAATTAAGTAAATATAATTTATAATCTTAGAATTTCATATTAGTCAAAATACTCAACCACTTCTTTTTACAATTATTTAGAAATAGTTTTTTTTTAAAGGCACATTACTTATAACAATTGGGTGTAACTGAGATATGAGCTTATGTCCTGTTTGGGTCACTTGCCTTTGATTTGGCTATAATGGATTAATTGGACAAAATAGGTTGGTGTTGAAATGCTTTTAAACATTTTCATCAGCCACATATATTAATTTGGTTGCCATGTCTCAGCTTTGGGATTTACCAAGGTATCAGCATACACAAGAATCACTTTTGTTAAGGGAAACACTTACAAGGCAAAAAGTTGTTTTTGCTTATTGCAGCACCCCTCAGCGGTCAAATGATACCCCTTTTTTCCACATCCTCAGGAAGGGGTCCTGAGTTCTGAGAAAGCATTGCTGAGTTATGAACTCACTTCCTGTTTGGCAACTTCACCGCCATTTTCGATTGACTGTAATGGACGAACGCTTTTGTCTCTGCCCTGGGATCTCCCAAGATACAACCACTTACTTTTTTAAGGCAAACATATCAACAGTTATTGCAGCACCCCCCACGTCCTCAGGAATGGGTACAGAGTCTATGTACCAAGTTTGGTGTTGAGGCATCAAAGAGTTGCTCAAATGAGCTCACTTCATGTTTGGCGACTTCACTGCCAATTTTGATTGGCTGAGACGGAGTCTCCTTTTGAAAATCTAAAACTAATCTGGTAAGATTTGTGAGGCTTGGTCTGCACAACATCTGTGCAATATTTGGACAAAATGCGTGGCCTGTGAACACTTTTCAAGCGTTCATCTCAGCTTGATTCAAGGAATCCAACGGTGCCTCATTTTTGAACATTGGGCATATGGCTCAAAACTTACATGCATAAATGTACCTCCAAATCTGACCAGTTGGTGGCGCTAGAGTGCTCAAGGTGGAGACATGAATTTTGGTGAAAAGAATCATGGAACTGTCCCCAATTAGTGTGAAAAATTTCTATCCTTTTTACCATACAGTTCTAGGGGCTGCCATAGACACCCTAGGCAGAAGAAAAAGATAATGATGGTGAATAATAATAAGAAAAGGTAGAAACACACTGTATGCCTACGCAGCTTCACTGCTTGACTCCCAATTATAATATTTTTATGTATTTATTAAACGCATTTAGTGAGAATTACCACCATGAAATGTGGAGACATGTATTGCATGTGCGTACTAATCAGGTCAAAACATTAGCTTATGTAATTTCCGATTAAGGAACTTGCTTGTGAGAATGCGGAAAAGCTGATTTATGTGTAAGCGTGACAAAATCTTTTTTCCCTATCGATGCTGAATATCATACCCTGAATACCAGACACACTGAATATCATCAGTGGCTAGACAGCAATATATAAACATGTTTTACTCCAGAGAAACCCATTCTAGACCTTGCATAATTTGCAATAACTTATTAACTTGCTTTCCTGAATGTAGAAAAGCAGATTTATCTGCATCAGCATGACCTGGCCTTATTTACCGTGATCAATGCTTTCTCACTTGTAGATATCATTGCTAAGAAAAGTGTGGGTTTATGTGATTTTGCAAGTATTTGTAGGGATCTTGGTGCTTTTCTGACAGCCATTTGGATTTTCCCTTTAAAAAAAGCCATTTTACCATGTTGTATTTCCCCTTTAAAAAACAACCAGGGGTTTGAATATTTGGTGTGATTATTATATACATGCCAGAGTATCAGTACCAAATTGGATGCTTCTTCTTGGCCCATTAAGCTTAAAACCGTGAGTCATGTGTCCCAACAGTAGGCTCAATATTTAGTTATGGGTAGAGGTTAGCAATAAATGACCTAGAGAGTATCACTCCTTGGGTGGCTTAAAATGTTCTAAGCATCATTACCTGATCTTATTTCTGATCATTAACATACCTCACTCTGTCAACTGTCATAATCTATGCTGTTTTCTGTTTTGCTGTTTTTTGTTTCTTGTCCTGTGTTTGTGTCTATCGTCCATCCATTCTTTCTGGGGTATGGAGTGTGTGGTTTCTCATTTGGGTATCTTAAACAGTATATACTCCCATCTTGACAATGCATTTCTTAATTTTGCCACCTTAATGCTGAATAAACACCACCTGCAATGCTTTTTTTGTAACGTGTAATGGAGCTACGGATAACATTCAAGCTTTTATAGCTTAACTGTATTTAAAAGTGTTATTGGCAGTGACTGATAAAAGGATGAACTGAAATTGAATCAGAATTAGTTTGAGAATGGTACTGTAGGCTGTGTTTTTTTTCCATTGCACAAAGTGCGGGCCCTACACTAATTGGTCTGGATCCTTCATTTGGAGCTGATCAAACACATACGCCATTGGGTACTGAAGCAAGGTGCCACAGCCATGTTAATTATCTTTACCTAGGTTGCTTATGCTAATCGGTATCTCAGTAATTATTTACCTCTGTCTTCTCCTTATCCGTATCTTAGTAATTATCTTCTGGATTTTGAAAATCATTAAAGTAAGAATGGGGTGATCTAAAAGAGCAAGACCTGGCTAATCGTTAAACTTAATTAACTCCAAACGGTTAACCTAATACAGCACATCAAAAAAGACATTCATGGAATTCTGTTGAGGGAGACAATTTTAGGTGACAAGTGTATTCTCCACACTGTTTTTGCCACATATTCATTAATCAAGAGCTACAATACAAGAGCCAGGGTCGAGATTGGCTCTGGAGGTACGAGCAATCGGCTGGCAGTCGGAGGGTTTGATCCCTGCCCTGGGTGTGTCAAAGCTTCCCTAAGCAAGACACCTAACCCCCAATTGCTCCTGACAAGCTGCTTGGTACCTTGCATGGCTGACAATACACTGTTTCTGTGTGTGTGTGTGTGTGTGTGTGTGTGTATGTGTGTGAATGGGTAAATGAGAAGCATCAATTGTACAGCGCTTTGGATAAAGGTTCTATATAAATACTGACTATTTACCATTTGCAGTTTAATTGTGACAATGAATGCACTCCTACCCAGTTATTGTCTGTGAAAAGAAAGACAAGACATTTTAATACTTGGGTAACACTTTAGCATATCTGCTTAGTATTTCTTAATAGAGTACTAATGATGGCATTATACCTCTGCAGAAAAGAAAATAGTTTTTTGTACCGGTGGCTAATTGAGAAATAGAGAAATTCAATATTATAAGCAGTAGTTTGGTTATTTTAAATATACTTACAGATAAGTATATTTAAATAAGTATATTACAATATATTTGTAACAGTTTGGAAAATAGTAGAACAGATATACTGTAGTTAAACAGTATCGTATATCAGATCATAAGATGGCCATAGTGGAGCAGTTTCCTAACCAATGTACACTACTTTACCTCAAGCATCACTGAACACATTTTCTCAGTGCCGGGATATTCTCGTTTTCATTCACAAAGTCTTCTGGCCTAGCCTATTTTTCAGCAGGTGTGACAGAGAACAGTCCCCTGGCAGAGCACAGGCTTTCTATATGTGCTTAAGGGCCAATTTAGGGCCTCCGAGATCTGCCCTCTGACTGGAGAAGTTAACGGGGGTGCTGTGCAGAAAATCACCACGTGTAAGTCATGCTGGCAAGCTTACGCTGTCCCCACACGTCCCCTGAATAATGTAGCCGCGCGAAAATACTTTCAAGGTCAAACCGCCAATGTCTTTCTCTCTCTTCAATTCTCATTATGCGTTCTCGACTTCTGCTTTCATGAATCTCTAAGTGCTGTTGATCGTCTTGTACGGGTTCTGGTCCTCTCCCAGACACACTTCACCTGAAATCAGTCTGCTGTAGGTCTTTTGTGGCAGCTGCCAGCTGCATGCTGGGAAATAAAAGGGAGAGCTATTAAGCCAAGCGGGTAGGAAAAGAACCCACTGAGCAGCACGTCTGTATCAGTAATGCTGTCTGCCTAATGTAAAGCATCCTCCTGTATGGTGCATGAGTTCACAGTTATCAGAGCATTAAATGGCAATATGTTACCAGTCCTTGAGGCCCGGAGATCACATAGATTTTTTTTTCGTCTTGGGGTTTAGGATTCCCACATAAACTGTGAAATATAACTGCACAGAGAACACATACCCTTCTGTTGAAAATGTCTGGGAGGAAATATCCCAGACCAGCATGATCAGCCATCAGATCTCAGATCAGCTGCTTCCCGCCTAGAGTCTATGTTGGTTAAATGTAATACTGATTCTTGATCTTTTCTCAGATGCACTTGCTCTGTAGCATTAGTCCCAAAATGTATGTAGTAACAAGGCTAAATTCTGTAGGTTTGGGAGAATCTCACGCTATCACCATCACACTCGATCATATGAGTATCAAGGAAGCATAGCCTGTAGACCAATTTAAAATAGTAAATACTGTATAGAGTTGTTCCTTTTTTCTGAGGACCCCATGGTAGTCCTTCATGGAGCCCAGGCTCCATCCTGGGAACCGCTGGTTTAGTTGAACTACAGGTCGATGTTAGGCTAATGTTAGACTAACACGAGACATTGTCTGAAAAGTGCAACATGTTTGGGATATTTTCACATGATTGCTGTCTGGAAGGCTAAATGGCAATGGGCTCAGGTCTCTTCCCAGCTTGCACCTAATCCTGAAAGTTACTCGTACCCCAATGTTTAATTCACCATAACCGTACTGCAATTGAAAAAGTGATAAAAGTACTATTTTCAGGAACATTCAGACCTTAAAATAGCATTGGAGAATTTCATTCTGTTTATGTTTGTCTGATGTTTGTCTAATATTATGTTTCTCCAGCCTGCATTTCAGCAGAAATTCAGGCTTGGACAGGAATTAATCAGCCTGTTGACTCACTGGCTAATCAGAGATGAGAAATCTCATTGCAGTTGCGTTTCCTGTTTATTTTGCGAAGCCATCAGTGCTACAGTGTCTGCCACTTTGACATACTGCTGACTTTCTTCGACACATCTGATTTACTTGCAAATTATTTTGCCTATGTTTATGAAACTAGTTATTTTTGAACGTCACTAGCACGCACACATTTTACAATAATTTCATATCGCAACAGACCAAATGTTCAATCGTTCACCAGTGGTTCACTTTGTTTGGTCTGACGAATGGCTCTGGGTTCCAAGAAGTTCACAGTCGTCAGTTTGGCTGGGTTTCTGGTTGTTGTCTTAATGGATCTCTCTGGCTTGCCTCAGCTTTTGTAAATCATTGAACAGCGCTTGACATGCAAGGTGCCCGGGTCCCCGCCAATAAAGGACTTTTTGAGATGTGATTATGTGAGCCCCTCCCTTCGGGCGAGTCACCGCATCCCACACCAGCTACCACCCCCCCTGTACACCAGCTTGTTAATGGAAATATCTAATCAGCCAATCATGTTGCAGCAATTCAATGCATACCAACATGCAGACACGGTCAAGAAATTTAATATAAGTGACTTTGACTATGAAATGATTGTTGGTACCAGATTTGAGTATCTCAGAAACCACTGATCATGGTGCAAAAATACAGAAATCATCCAGTGAGTGGTAGTTCTGTGGGTGAAAAGGCATTGTTAATGAAAAAAGTCAGAGAACAACGGCCAGACCTGTTCAAGCTGACTGGAAGGCGACAGTAACTGAAATAAGTACATGTTACAATAGTAATATGTACAAGCGCATCTCTGAACACACAACACGTTGAACCTTGAAGTGGATGGGCTACAGCAGCAGAAGACCAATATGTCAAAAATATATAATAAATACCTAATAAAGTGTTCACTGAGTGTATACTCTACTTTTTTCCAGTAGGACACAAGACCTCATGTGCCTTTGCCAGTTTAGCGCTGCCATTGTAAGGCGATCATGTGTGTCCTGTGAATGTGACTCAGTTGGAGGAAAAAGAAAAATTGGAGGAAAAAGAATGAAGGAGAAACCAGCTTTTTTTTTTGGCATATGCATTTTTAAGTGTGGCATCCTGTGCGTACAATTTATAACTGATATAACTGATTAAAGTTTTAATAAAGCCTTTATGTTAAAAATAGAGATGCATAGATCAAAAGGATTCAGAAAAAACATTTTTCAAAACCAAAGACAAAACATTTTCAATTAAAAAAGAAACCTAGATTTAAGGGGTGAAATAGTCATTCTGTTAATAATAATAATAATAATAATAATAATAGTGGTAGTAGTGTGAGCAACAAAGAAGTAGCACTAACCATTTATAATCATAGCAATAATGAGGCTTTATTGCATGTAATACATTCGTCTCCCTTGCCACTACACTGCTCTGATGCTTCAGTGCAAATTATGCTGCAAGCTATCACAGTTAAACATGTCACCCTAATTTGATGGATGGAAGATTGTTTCCTCACACTGTATCACGGCTGTTTACACACAGTTTGGCGGGAGCTCCTTACATGTTAACAAGCACTCATTCCTCAAAACATTTGGTTACAAGGTCATCACTGTAGCCTTTTTTTGCGTGTCTCAGCATATGGATACCTGGTTATACTGTAACTAAAAATTAATGCCGGAATGCCTATTCTTGTCGCATGTGAAATTTCCAGTCTAAACATAGCAGGTAATTTAAGTCAATAACAGTAAACAATATTAAAGATGATAGAACAGACTCCTTCACTCTCTCCTGTTGAGTGAGACATGGTGTCGCTTGCTAGTACAAGCTGGCTGTAATCTCAGACCTGTAGAAGCCAGTGGAGAACCCGAGCAATGCTTGGCTTCCATTGGACACAGCTGGAAGTTTGTGGATCACAGCACACGAGCAGAAAAGGGTTGTAGTTGGCACTCCCAAGCAGAAGGAGCAATGTTAAAGAAACACACACACACACACACACATGTCACAGTTCTCTCGAGAGATTGGAACACTAAAAAAACATAAGCTCACCATTGTAGGTGAGACAAACAGAACTCTTCATAGGGTGGATTGCCAATTTTACTCCTCCTCATCCTCCAACCTCTCCTTGTTTGACATTAAATACAACTTAGGTTAGTGTAACTGGGACATATTGCACAACATTCTGAATTGATTTGAAGGAATTCATGAAGATATATTCTTATTTGCATGCGGTCCACCACACAAACCCTTCAAACCCTCTGTTTGCACATTGTCATGGTGACTGCATTAGTGAATCGCCCGTGTAGCATGGATGGTTAATGTATATTTTCTGTGTGCTTTCTCCTTTGGATGGTGGCTACATTTTAAACAGCTGTTCCTTGTCAGTCTGGTGCATTTCTTGTCTATCCAACAGTTTGTTAAGCTTCTTTCCTCTCTGCCTCGCAATTGACTGAAGTGCTCCTCTAATCTGTACTTTGCAGCCCAAACAGAGCTGTTCTGCAGACGGTTGCTAAGTTACAAAGGGAAGGAGCCATCTCCCTAGATGTACTCACTGGCGTTCAGCCATGGTATTAAAATGGTTTCCTGTAGGTGAATGAAATCTTATATGCAGTGTTAACACGGGACACACATGTTTTGTCATCACCTTGCTACACACGTGTAATTATGTGTAACAAGCTATTTTCTTTTATTTATAATTCGACTTATTCCAAAATGTCTTTAAAAATGTGATTGCGATGAAAGAAGTAAATGGTTGGAATTTATATGGCACCTTTATCCAAAGCGCTGTACAATTGATGCTTCTTATTCACCCATTCAAACACCCGCTCACACGGCAACTGCGATTGGCTGCCATGCAAGGCGCCGACCAGCTTGTCAGGAGCATTTAGGCATTAGGAATTTTGCTCAGGGACACTTTGACACACCCAGGGTGGGATCAAACCGGCAACCCTCCGACTGCCAGATGACTGCTCTCACTGCCTAAGCCAATGTCACCCCCCAGAAACAATTCCACATATTGAATTCAAGCCACCCTTCCTGATTGATCAACACCCTAACACTTGTTTCAATTAAAAGAGGCAATATTACTGGCCTCCTTGAGGGAATATTGGTATATTTATATGCTACAAAGTTTGGGATTATTAAACCTTTTTCACAATGAATTAAATGTACATTGCGTCGCCAATCCTCACAAATGCACAGACCCACTACTCTCTGTATTCCAACAGCTTGTCTGTCAGCCAAAGAGAATGGAGAAGCAGGTGTTGATGGTGGCAGTTAGTTAGCATTTGGAGGACAGGAATTATCACAGTTGTGGCAGCGATGCAAATACTCAATCCAAAACAGGAACGGGGTGATTTGCTAACTGTTTATTAGGTGAGCAGCATGGCTGCTGTCCAGACTTGTGAATTTTGACTGGACTGAGGGGGTGGGGGTGGGTCTTTGTTTCACCACAAGAATAATCATGGATAATTTTATTCATACAGCATTGGAGTGCAATGACACAGGAGGCTGTAGCAGTTCTAATTAAGAACGAGCAACTAATAACCAAAGTGTGTAGCAATTCTGGTGTGTATTCTAAGCTAACTAATTGATAACTGCTACCACTGTGTATCAATAGAAACAAGTTATTAACAAGGAGTAATAAAAAGGAAATTAATTACCGTGATTGATATGCGAGAATAATGAAAGCATTACAAATCGAGAACACAGAAGAAACACAGAAACTGTACATGAGTGTAATTAAGTCAGATGGGAAAGTAATTATGTGGGTATGTGTGTGTGTGTGTGTGTGTGTGTGTGTCTGTGTGTGTTTGTGTGTGTATGCATGGACGTGTGTCTGCGTGTGCCTGTGTGTGTGTGTACAGAACCGGTCCTAATTGTCTGTATGTGCGACAAGTTCAGGAACGTGTCAGCATTCCTTTGAGAATTCCACGCAAGGAATAAACATGTCATTCGGAAATCAAGAACGTTTGACACCAGCTGAGTGAGTAAATGGTGCACTGCATGTGTTCTGCTTCATATATACATATACTGTAATTAAATTATATAATTAGAAGTAGTGGCAGCTGGTGAATAGGGGTGCATAAGGGCCCCACCCTTGATCTGCCAATGCATAAAAAAAACTATCACTGGCTTTTATGTCTGCTAAATTGCTAATTTACCAGACCTAAAATTGTGTACATACTTGCACTGCGCCCATATGGATGTTCAGTTGGACAGGTATGTTTAATTTTTTTGGGTGACATATTTGTGCCACTCACTGATTAAATTAATTAGCTAATGTATCTGTTCCTGAATTATAATTAGATTACTAGCTAGCTCTATGAGCTATATGTATTGTGTGACTGAGGGATTTGTGAGGGGATGAATGCTATGACTTATGTGGGGAGGGGGGAACTTTTTGTTTCTGGAGAGGATGCAGGGTGGGAGTTTTAGGGGACGGACCACTTCAGGTCGGGGGCCGAGTTGTAAATAGAAGCAAGTTTTGTGAGGTGGCGTTTGCAACCTATAAACAGGTTGAGAATGCCACCTCACAAAATTAGACTCCTCACCGACTATAAACAAAACATCCATTATGAAAGTTAGGTTGCAAACCAGGAAGCCTTTTCGTTGTGGTGTACTAATTAATCGTCGCTATTAAAGAATTCCAAGCATGGCGTAAGTGTAATGTTAATATTGTAAACAAGGTCATATTAGCATTATGAAATGTATATGTGGGAAGTTTATTTTTATTTTTATTGAGACAGTTTATTGTGCATATTTCTACAGAAATTGCATTTAGGCATTCACTTTTCTTGAATAAAGTGAAATAGAAACCTTAGCATCTGAGGTGGGACACGTCCCCTCAGTTTATAGGTGCTTGAACGCTAACATCCTCATTTGAGGTCTTGTTGTGTCTTGTCTTTGTGAGAACAATTTGTGATGGTTTGTGATTCCTTAGTTGGTTTATTTACATACATCTATGTTTCATTTCTAATCCGAGTTGTAGATATGCTTTTATTTAAGACCATTTTTCGCACTGTGAAGGAAATCCCCACGTTTTAAAGAGAGGGTCGGCTGTTTGAGTTGCAGGCTTTCTGTTTCTCTTTTATGTTGCCACCCTATAAAGAGAAGCTGAATTTATCCCTTTATGTATATTACAGTATCTTTCATATCTGCCCTCTAAAGCCTCTCGCCATCTAGGGTAATTTTAATTAATTGATCTTTTCACTTTGTCCAAGAAACAAATTCATGCTTCCAAGACTGAAACTTGTGAAATGTTTCAAGAGGAGATTAGTACGTTAGTAACTTTCTCCAAACACAACTCTCCACAATACAGCACTCCACAACTCTCTCTCTCGCCAATACTCCACCTTGGTTTTGCCTAAGTTACTCCGAATTCCTGGTGTCTCACAGCCCCTCTTATCCTCCTCTGATGACCCTGGTGATTTGCTGCAGCTGGATTGTTTAGAGTCTTTCGTAGGGGTGGCGATTTGCGTTGATTTGCCGGTGACATCATCGGCCCTCGTAACATAGGCATGCAGCTTCTCCACTGCAACCTGACGTATTGCCCATCTATTACCTCTCCCTGAAGCTGTCCCCGCCAGCTGCCACACGATATACAAAAACATTTATTTTAATATTGCCATTGCGTTGTCTTTCCATTGTAATTATAGAGGTTGGAGGTGATGAGTGCCTGCGTGTGTGTGTGTGCTTGCACGTGTGTATGGCGACAGAATTTGCAGGTTAGAATTCTCTTGGTTAATCATAACCATTGTTTTTTTTAATGTAGAATAATATAACTAATAACTTTTCACAAAGATATTGTGCGGCTCATTAGATGTTGTCAAAATGTTATGCATAATGATGAATTTCAAATAGAAACAAAAAGCTAAGGACTCATGGTAGCCATGTTTCTTAACATATAGAATCACTGTGAAATGTAGCAACTGATGTTTAAATTTATCATAAAAAAGGAATAGAACAAAATTCCTACTGGTATAGCTCATCAGTTGATAGTAGCTAACTGTGCGTCTATGGCCACCGTGGCATGCTTTACTGAGCTTGTCTGGTGTAATGGAACCTATCAAAAACTACAAATCCCATTTGGCTCTGTTGCACCAGGCAAGATCAACTGAGCACAAAAAAATATTTGAATCCAAAACAACAACATATTTGACCCAGGTCTGGTGCAGTCCAATCAGTCCAGTGTGCTAGACCTGTCAACCTGAATGTTGAGCATGAAGCATTTAGTGTGCTGGGGCTAAGCAAAAAGGATTGGCCCTCTTGAGTGTGTGGTTGAAGGTTTATTTGCTTTTTTTGGTCCCCTCTGTGGCCTGGCATCAAAGGTCAAGCTGCCTGGTTACGCTGAAGTTAAGTGTTATGATTATGCTCAATGGCCATGTCTGAGAATATACTCGATGAGAACTTTCTTAAGAACACATATACACCTACTTATTTATGATTTATGATTATCTAATCAGGCAATCGTGTGGCAGCAGTGCAATGCATAAAATCATGCAGATATGGGTCAGGAGCTTCAGTTAATGCTCTAAGTAACTTTGACCGTGGAATGATTGTTGGTGCCAGACAGGATAGTTTTAATATCTCTGAAACTGCTAATCTGCTGGGATTTTCACACACCAATTTTTCTGTTTTGTCTTTGTGCAATATCGAGACCTTGGAATTATAAGACTATAACTGAAATTTTTTAAGAATCATAAATATGTTGCTTTTAGGGCAGTTTGATCAGTTCTTGATATTGTACATTGAGATTACTTTTAGGGTGGTATCATATTTATCTATGAAGAACTGCCCTGCATTTTTTGCTGTGTTAGGATGTGAAAGCTTTGAAGCTCAATATCTTAAAACTACTCAGAGCACAGATAGAACCTTATCATTTCAAGGTCGCGCTATTATGTAAGCATGTATATGTGTCTATAATAGTTTCTGTGCAAGTCGGAATTCGTGAGCATGTGCGAGTATAATTGCCTGAGCAATATGTGTCTGTATATCAGTGCGTGTGTCTTTGTCCGTGCGAGAGGGCCTGGATGCGTTTGTGTGTGCGTCTGTGTGTGCGTACCGAGCGAACGGGCCGGACCGCTCACTGATAGATGTTCCAATAAGACGTAAGAGCACCGGGGCGTGAAGGAGGTTATTAATAACAGCTCTGTCTACACTTCCACCTCTGAAGCTAACTTTTGAATGAGCTCAATATTCGCTATGACACGTTCGGCCTGTGTGCAGCGTTCCCCTTGAGGTGACAAACGCAGCCACCGGAGAGTGCCATAAATCGGGGGGAGACCCTGGGAGTTGATGGGAAATAGATATGAGGCTTTATGAGCCCCCGGCCGGTGTGCTTTCTGGGGGAGGGGCTTATAAGTGGGTAAATGAGGGAGGCTACTTTACAGAGTGAGGATGTGACATGTGACATTGTGTCAGTTCTCCTGATTGGTGACCTCTGTGAACTGTTTTTCATGCTAAAGCTTATTACACAAACACACACACACACACATACACACACACATATAGATATGTTCTGTGTACAAGCACCCAAAGGGCCATACAAACACACATGTAGGTAAACACATAGCATGCGCAAAGGTGTATACACATTTAGAAATGCACAGACAGACACATACGTATAATACACACATACACACATGCAGACACACGCATGCCAAATGCACGTACACATGTGAATGCCCACACACAAAACACATCTGCGCGCGTGCGTGCACGCGCACACACACACACACACACACACACTCACATACGCACACACGGATTAGTCAAGTGCATTCAATCGCTTCCTTAGTGCAGATATAAGAAAGCTTTCGGTATCTAGTCTTCATTCTTTGCTTGTGATTGGAGACCAGAGTTGTGCCAAAGATAGACAAGGAAGCCATTAAGAGGCTGAGAAATAAGAGAAAAACATAGGTCAAACACTAAAGAGCAATGGTGAGCTCATTAATTGCAAAGGGGCTGCAATTCTTGCCATAATGAAGAAAACACCTCAAACACCTATCTCACAGATCAGAAACACTCTTCAGGAGGTCAGTGTGGATTTTTCAGTGACTACTCTCTGCAGGAGACTTACAGTGGCTACACTGCAAGATACAAACCACTACTTGGCTGCAAAAACATAATGGCCAGGTTACAGTTCACTAAGTAGTACCTAAAAGAGCCTGAAGAGTACTGGAAAAAGGTCTCATGGACAGAGGAGACCAAGATTGACTTCAGAGTGATGGCAAGAGCAAAGTGTACAGGTAAAAAGAAACCAAAGCTGCCCCCCCTCATCTGTAGGACATGGTTGTGGGGATGTTATAGTTTGGGTGCCACAGGTGCTGGCTGACTTACCTTCATTGATAATGTAATTGTTGAGAGCAGCAGCAGAATTTCTTCTGAATACAGAAATAGTCAAATGCCTCCAAACTCATTGGATGGCGATTCATCCCCACAGTAAAGCAATGATCAGTGTTTCTGATCTGTCAGACAGACGTTTGGGGAGTTATCTTCATTATGGTGGGAATTCTTTGGTCATCAACTGTAGAGGGCTACCTTGGACTACCAGCCCCATTGCAATTTCTGAGCTCACTAGTGCTCTCTTTTCTTTACGTCTCAGCCATTAACAAAAAGACTTTGTCACAGACTAGCACCGCGATGAGACTTACACTATTACAGACACGCAACACAAACAGCGCAACACAACACGCTTTACATTTGACCAAAAACAGTAACGGTAATAAACAACGCACAGCGAGTGCATTTAAAAATGTTTATTGGGGTTTTACCACTTAAAACGAAATGTTTACCTGGGTCCGTTCGATCTTGGTGCTACAACCAAACAGGAAGTGGAGGGAACCAAGTGGAATTTCTGGAGGGGGGTTAGCGGAAGCTACCACCTGTTTGATTTGTGTGGGAATTTGAACGGTATACATATGATTGTTTTAATTTCTGTGTAGTACCCCCTTGTTGTTCTTTTGTGTTTAGCTGTTTATTATTATTGTTATGGCCATGTTTGTTATGTTCTGTTTCATCATTTTCTGTTTTATTTTGTTAAAAAAAAAAAATGTGTTCATGGAAGGTGCCAGGTGGGAGGGACTATGCCCACATAGCCCCGGGCATTTATAGCTCCAGGAGAGAGTTGAGTGGGGAGATGGAGTTGGAGTTGGAGTGCCATCGGCTACTGTTCAGGCATAGCCAAAGTACACAGCATTTTCATTAGCATTTTCTTTTGTTTGTGTTGTTCAGTTTTCTTCTTATGTTTATTATTATTATTATTATTATTATTATTATTAATTTATTTTTTGTCGTTGTCACTGTAAATATTTCTGCACCGCCACCATCACTCCTGTAAATAAAGTACACCTTCAGCACCTTCAGCACCTCATCACCGCAGTCCCTCGTCCTTCGTGTCCTCCACCCTCGGTTCACCCTAACAGACTTCATTAAGCTTTTTGAACAGTTATGTTCAATTAAATATTTCTCCCCAATTTTAAAGTGACTTGGCTTATCACTAGGCCACTGTTACATCAGGAGGGCTGCAGTGGGTTATTTTAAACTCTATTGTTTGCACAATGCAAGAGGAAGGAGCTAGCGCTGGTCAAGGGAGAGACTAATCTCTCATTGATGCAGGTTTTGAGCACCTGACCTGTTCTTTTTAGGAAATTCTTGAGTGATCCCAATGATACTGGCTCAGGAAATTCCTGAGTGATCCCAATGATACTGGCCTACTTGAACCTGTCCCTACCCCTGGCATAATGTGAGCAACTGTGTCACACCTCCACATCGTCCTGGCAGAGGAAATATTAAATAAGTCAAATGGATGCTTTTTGGCATTTCCCATGGCCTTTGCAGGCCTTTTGCATCAGACAAAACCAAAATATGTTGAATTATGTTCGGCTCATTATATTGTAACATTGTTCATTGTTCATGACTACTGTTTTTTGTCTATTTTAGCAATTTAACTTTCACAACAAGGGCTATATATCTCTATAATCACACGTGCATGAAAGACTGTGACCTGAATTCCCATAATTTTACTTTGATTTCATTCAATTCAAGTGCCTAATTTTTTCTTAGGATTTAGCATTAAAAAGAACTAACATTTTGAAGCATTGTGGCTCTTTATCAAACTTGATAAAGATGAAAAGACATGATTGTTCAGAACTCTTGTCTGAACTACTTGACTTTGGTGCTAAAAAATTGTCTGCTCTGGAGATTCAGTTCAGTTCAATTTGGTATTATTCGGATCGCGCTTTTTAAAAAAGACTGTCACAAAGGCACTTTACAGAGTAGCAGAAGGGCAGCACCTGGCCTGATCCCCCAAATAGCAAGCACATGAGATAAAACCTTGGCGAGGAAGAACTCTCCAATGGGAATAAATCTCAGGAGGAACCTGGCTATAGAGGGGGAGCCCATCCCCCGCTAGGCCAGCAGGTGTAATGGTAAATGGATGTAACAGAAATATGAGAAGAAATCCAATATAACAATGTAACACAATGAAATGAAACTGAGATTAAACAATGTACCTCCTTGGTCTCATGAGTGGTCAGGGGTCATTCGTGAAGAGAGAGAGCATATCAATCTGCAGCATATTCCCCTCACATCACTCAGTAGAAACAAAGATATTATGGTGTACAGTTGTGTTCAAATAAATAGCAGTGCCTTAAAAAATGTGAACAAAGTGCAAGTATTTTTTAATAGATTTTAGTTCAATATTTCAAATTTAGTGGAAACATTGCACATTCAATTCCAAAACAAAGCATTAGCCAATTTTATCAAGTCCGCGCTATTCTTTTACAGGAAGCAAAGAAAAGGAATATTAATCTTAAAAAAAAATGGCAGTGTCGACATTTTTCTCTTCAAACTCTTTTCAGACTGTATAAACTAAATACATTTTTAAAGATTTAACTTAATTTTAAATTACAGAGCTAATATTTAGTTGCCTAAACATTGTTTTTGATCATTTGCACCTGCGTTGCATCGAGTCAACCAACTTCTGGCACATAGAAACTGTTATGTACGGTGCAGAGAACCCAGACGCAGACCACAGGATAATCCAAAAATCGAAGTTTAATGTTCAGTGGTACAAAGCCAAGAACGAAAAGCAAAAGAATAGGTGAAAAAACAAGCGAGAGGTCAAAATCCAGGAAATCACAAGGCGAAAAGGGCAAAAACAAACTCGTAGTCAAAAAATACAAAACAACACGTCGAAAAACCAGAAGATCAGATGAGCAAACAAAACAAGAGGGCAAGGCAGGTATGGAAGTCAAGGCAAAGGGGTGTCTATCATGAATCTCAATAATAAGGCTTACACAAAATCGGCACTTACTAAGATCAACGTTCTGACAAAGAAGCATACTGAGAATGAGGTTTAAATACAAGAGGGAAGGTGACAATCTAGGCGGGGCAGAGAAAAAGGTGGGCTAAACAAATAGACAACAGGTGGGGAAACATAATAGGGTAATAACATAATAATGGGAGGGAGACGAAAACGCGGACTGGATGCACGAAACAAAACATGTAAAACATACAGCTCCGGATTAGGGAGTAGACATTTGCATAGTTTGAAGACGTAGTGATAGTTAGAGACAGGTGCGAACACTTCGCTGAAACTAAACGAGTAATCAGGGATAGCATAGGGAGGCGGAGTTACAGAACAGTGCAGAAATACTAAGAGATAGCGTTAGTGAGTTAGTTACGTGAATATTTCTAAATTACCCAATAAAAGTGATTGTTAGTTAGTTAGACAGACAGTAAGTGTATTAATCGGATTAGTACTGTACAAAACCTAGATTAGTAATAGTTAGTAAGAATCGTGCTTTACAACATTTAACTACCAAGAAAAAGCAGGAAGTAAGAAATGTTGAAAACCCGAAAACTACAGTAACCACCCGAATAGTGGGACACGCAGACTGGATAGAGTGACTGAATAGAGTGACTAGACTGGTAAACATTCAGACGCAGACATAACAGGGGAGGTCAATACAGAACTGTAATGGAAAACATAAACCAGGTAACTAAGAAAAATGAATAATAAACAAGAATAAACATGAAAACATACAGAACAAATACAGAAACATTACAGAAATAGGTATTTTAGCCCAGGATGAACAAACTACATTCCACAGTTCCTGTGAATTTTTGGGTTTTGCTTCAGAAACTGCATTTTTAATGACACCCCACAAGTTTTCAATGGGGTTGAGGTCGGGGGATTGAGCTGGCCACTCCATTACCTCCATCCCTTTTGTCTGGAACTTGTGTGTTTGCGGGGCATTTCCTCTTCGGCATTTGGCAACATAATCTCTTCAAGTATTTTGATGTATTCAAACTGATCCATGATCCCTAGTATATGAACCCAACACCGTAGTATGAAAAACATCCCCATACCAGGATTTTTGTTCCACCATGCTTCACTGTCTTCACAGTGTACTGTGGCTTGAATTCCGTACCCGGGGGTCGTCTGACGTACTGTCAGAACAATTTTACTCTCATCAGTCCACAGAATGTTACTCCATTTCTCTTTGGGCCAATCGATGTGTTCCATGGCGAATTTTAACCAATTTTTTTTTTTGCTGATAGCTTAGCTTTGAACAAACGTCTTCTGACTGTAACAGCACTTACAGGTAATTGTAGATCATCTTTGATCTGTCTGGAGCTGATGAATGGCTGAATCTTTGCCATTCTGACTATTCTTCGATTCGTTTTAACAGTCATTACTCGTTTTCTTCTGCTTGTTTCAGGTTTTTGTTGCCACTTTAAAGCATTTGAGATCATTTTAGTTGAGCATCCTATAATTTGCTGCACTTTTCCCCTTTCCAATCAACTTTTTAATCAAATGACGTTGTTCCTCCAAACAATGTTTGGAACGACCCATTTTACTTTGCAATTCAGAAGGAAATATATTTTATAACAATGTGTGAAACATTTTCTTCCCTTCTTCCTTAATAAAGGACAATTAATGACACCTGTTTTTTCACAGAATGAATGAATTCTCAAATTAAACTCCACACTGCTATTATTTTGAACATGCCACTTTCAATGAATGAGTCAATTACTCAGAACAAGCAACGTGCATGTTGAGTCTGTTGTTTTTCTATTACATTGCATCTACAAGTAAAGTATTTGCCATGCAGAAATATAGCTACTTCTAATTACAGTGGTTCATCAGGTTACTGATGTTGTACTGATATTTTCTTGAACACAACTGTACATACATGTTCTTCTCTGGTTTCCCTCATCCGTTCATGCAAAACAATTTACATTTGATGCATATCCATATTCCAGGGGGCAGCCTATAGCCTAGTGGCTCCAGTACATGACTGGGACCTGGAAAGTTGGTGGATCAAGCCCCGGTGTAGCCACAATAAGATCCACACAGCTGAGCTGTTGGGCCCTTGAGAAAGGCCCTTAACTCTCCATTAGCCTCAGGGGGGAGTGCCCCCTGCTTAGTCTACTATAACTGCAAGTCCCTTTGGATAAAAGTATCAGCTAAATAAGAAATTATTTATTTATATCCTGTGGGGAGTGACCAAATGCAGTGCGATTTCAAGGGACATTCAGACACACCGGTATCTCCCGTTGTTGGCAAGCAGGGAGAATGGAAGGAATGGAGCTGACCATCTGGTTGTCCATAAGAATATCTGCACCCAAGCTCCCCAGGGCAATAGGACTCTCTGGGATCTCTCTGCGCCATCTGGATTGTTCTGGTGCGGTAAATGCACTGCTCAGGCGGTGGGCTATGGAGTGAAAAGAGTCAACCGGCTGGCCATGCAGATGCTCTCCTGAACCAAGGAGTGGAAAAGAAACCAGTTATAGTGCAGAGCTCAGAAATTAAGCACCTGGCTTTGAGAATGATCATGACACTATCTGACATAGCCCAGGGAAATAATCACCGCGATGGAACTTCGATCACTGTTTGCCAGAGGTTTGCCACTGCAGACTGAACAAAAATACCAAGGGAAATGTATGTTTTGGGAATAGTAAAGCCCTTTAAAATGATTGTCTATGAATGGCTCTATATGACCCTCTCTTTGCATTACTAAAATAATTAGTAATGTTAAATGTGACAATTGTTTTAATTTGATATGCATAATGTTAATTCTGATTATGTAAATTCAATAGTTCTTGGAGCATGTTATACAGCTGAGCAGGTACAATAATTATACTTGACATGATTAGGAATTATCACGAGGGATCATTTCTAAGTGGAGAGGCCACCTCAGCGCTCAAGTGAGACCAGGCGACAGACTAATCAGGGGAAGGCTAGCATTGACCTCTTCAAGTACCAGCTTTCTTTTCAACAGAAGAATTTTGTGTGTGCGTGCACATGTGTTTGTGCGTGTGTGCATTAACTGTGAATGCCAATGCGTACAGTATGTATGTGCCTGTGTGTTTTTATGTGTTCTATGTGTGATTATGATATAATTTGGATTTGACTGGTGAGAAGTTCACCTTATTATGACTCGTTAAATTGTTGAATTGTTAAAAGATGAATTGTTGATGGTTAAAGGTATGACGGTCAAAGGCATTTTATTAATGCTGAGGAAAGTAATAAATTCCAGGCATGGCACATTGTGGCAATTTTGGTATTTGTTTCTTACATTATAGATGTTACATTTTTCTGGATTCAACACGTGGAAGAACAACCTCCATAAACAACGTCTGCAGCGTCGGTATATCCGCTCGAGGCATCCTCACTGCCAAAACCATTACAGAGATGCTTGGGGGTGGCCGTGACACCATAGATAGAAAGATTGTCACTTGTTGCCTTTTGCCTTTCTTTCAAGGAAAAAAATATGTGCTTTTGATTAGTTGCCTAACCGAGTAGAATGCCCGATAGCTTAATAATGAGGTGTGTATATCAAGGGAATTCAGCAATTTCATTTATGAAAGAAAAATATTTCAGCATACTGTCTTTGTCAGTGAAGTGGTAGTAAACGCAGTTATATGCCTAATAAAAACATCACCGCGGGTGTATAGGTCAATTAGAGAGCAATTGCAAATAAGAGCTTCTATTTTCAGGTAGGCTATTAATGAGTACTTAACTCTGGGCAGGGAATCCAAAAGGTAATAAACATTTTGAATGTAAATGGAATGTTTGCTTATTTCTCAGCTCCTTTGGCTGTATAACTGTGGCGATGTTTCCAAGTTAATGTGTCCAAAAATAGCATCAGGATGTAGCAATATTTAATCAACGAACACGGTGCCGAATCTCTCTCCTGGTCTTTACTGGAAATTCCTGTGTGGATAAATGTAGTTAGCGTTTGCCTTACTCACCTAAGGTGAACTCAGAAGAGCCTCTGGGATGGTATAGATCAGCAATCGGGCCCACGGGATCAACAGTGCCGTTCACTCATTGAGCTGCGGGAGGCTCATTTCGCTAAGGGAGACGTGATTTCCCTCGAGAGGAATTATACTGTATCGCCGGTGCCACTTAAGGTAAAGGATTGCTAATGGAAGACTGCCAAAATATTGAACCTGTTCACGGAATGGCCTCCCCTGGTGTTTTCACCTCCCGCGATTTGATCGTGTGTTTGAGCATTAGCACATCATCGGTGCCGCGGTCCTTTTCTTGTCACGAAATTCGATTATGTTTTGAGTTCCGGCCCACAGTAGAGTACTGAAAAAGGCATGTTCTTGTTAATGAGGTTTCTGATTTTACTGAGGTATTGTAATTTAATCTGTCAGACTTTATTGCTGAGAAAAGATGGGGATCCAAAAATGGTATAAAAAAGTGCTATCTATTTAAAAGCTAGATTAATGCATGTGCATATAGTCTAACAGTGCACTATGCAGTGTGAATGTTAATGAGACATTTTTAAGTATCATTTGCAAAGTTCCATTCGTTCTGTTCAGCCCAGTGTGTGTGTGTGTGTGTGTGTGTTCATCTATGGAAGAGCTTGGCTGTTGCATCAGAATGCCAGACTTTTGGTGTTACATTTTCACGGGCTACATCCATAGTACTAGAGCTGAAAATAGGTTTGTTTTGGTATTTATGGATGTTTTATAGGTGTGACAGAATCAGGACTGAAGCAAAGCATGGGTTTTCAAAGCATGAGGAAATGTATTTTTTCATTCCATTCAGACAGGGAGAAAACTATGAGGATACAATACAGCACAGAGATGGGATCACAGTATTGAAAGCTGTGATGTGAATTACTGTGGTGGGAAATCAAACCCATAGTCACACAGGATGACTCATGGATTGACACTCAGCCACCATAACCCTAACCCTATACCTAGACTGTACCACACAGTCTCCAAATAGATGGCCTTGGTGATTGAAACTTCCAGTGTAGGGGTGGCAGTGTAGAATAATGTTAGGGACTTGGGAGAATGGAATGGATGTGGAATACTGGCAGGAATATGAACGGGAGTGCTGGCCAAATGAGGGGCATGGCCTGACTAGCGATTCTTCCTGTCCTAATCAGCTATTAGGATGAGGGATGCACCTGACTGCTGCTGGTTCAGACATAGGCCTGCACCGTGTGTCAAGCTGTGTACTGTTCTGAACAATTGTGTAGTTGACAATTCTCGTCCTGGAATTTCATTGGTCAGTTAGCATTCCTTACAGTGCTGATACTACATTACATTACATTACATTAATGGCATTTGGCAGACGCTCTTATCCAGAGTGACGTACAGTTGATTAGATGAAGCAGGAGACAATCCTCCCCTGGAGCATTGCAGGGTTAAGGGCCTTGTTCAAGGGCTCTTATTGTGGCTACACCGGGGATCGAACCGCCAACCTTGTGAGTCCCAGTCATGGACCTTAACCACTACACTACAGGCCGCCCACAATATCCACAATACAGCACATTCAAATAGGATCTTAATAAGTCATTTTAATATCATTGCACCTTCCACTAACACAGATAACATAGATATCGAAATGAACAAGAATCCATAATAAATCTGAGACATCTCATTAAGCGACCTCAGTTCAGTGTTGTGATATTCTAAGTGGTCTGTTTAGTGTGGTCTTCATTCACTGGTGCATGTCGAAGGAAATAACCATTAAATAATTCATACGATTCTGTAAAAAATAAGATGCTCAACCTCCTCCAGCTAGAGGTTGTGACAGTCTTTTTCAACTTTGCTTTCTGAAACAATTATCCCATTTGCACCCCCTCAGTAATCTAAGTTGATAAAATAATTGCCACCAATTAAGCAGAGGATTATTGACAGCAATGTTTAGAAAGCAACGCTCACCTATTAGTTTGATTAC
Source organism: Conger conger (assembly GCF_963514075.1). Classification (NCBI taxonomy): domain Eukaryota; kingdom Metazoa; phylum Chordata; class Actinopteri; order Anguilliformes; family Congridae; genus Conger; species Conger conger. The sequence goes on along the minus strand of NC_083760.1, from coordinate 31,031,054 downwards.
TTACTACTGTGGACATGATGTTTTTAAATGCTGCACAGGGTCATGATAGGTTTTGTTAGAAGCAATGGGAAATGCCCCTTTTAGTCTGAATCAGAGTGAATTTGATACTTTTGTTTAGTTTTCTATTTGGTATGATTCACTTGCACACTGCAGTAATTTAAGTGGACCAGAAAAAAACATACTTGTTCATTCATTGTGCAGAGATTTGCCACTTGAAAATGTACACAAGCCTTTTGCAGGTGCACATACAAATCACAGGAATCAACCAAATATGGAAAACAGCATGGAATCCGATGTGGATACATCTGGTGATAGGCGAGATAATTCTGCTTTGGTGTTGTTTTTTACTTTTACACAGCAGTGCTTTATTGTGTAAGTCCCTTTTCCCCCAGTTTATCACTGAATGATTAAAGAAATTTAGACATTTTTGTGGACTTTATCAAGCATTTGTTTCATGTTATAGTTGCCCCATATTTCCAGAAGGCATTACATTACATTACATTATTGGCATTTGGCAGATGCTCTAAGTCGGAGCGACTTACAACAAAGTGCTTACCCATAGAACCAGGGACAAGGGCGCTTCAAGACTCTAGAGGGAAGTACAATATCAAGTGCTAAGACTACAACAAAGATAAGGACTTGGGTTTATTTGATTATTCTGACAATGGATTATATCGCGAAAGATTTACACTTACGTAAGAACAATAAACAGCTTATATAGCGAAACGAAGACTGACTTCTGCAGCATTCCAGGTCGGTCCTCTGCCACTCACAAGGAATACACAAGTTCAGAAATAGCCTTCAAATGTAGTCGGTGCAACATACTATAATAAGGCAAAAATAACAGTACTAGGCTTATAAATTTAAAAAATATCCCAGCCAAATCAGAGACAACCCAAGCAGTAGTGCAACCAAGATTCAAGCTAATGGTTATGCTTTAGAGCATAAACAATTTAGTGGGCTGTATTTCTGAAGAAATAACCAGTTGTTTGTAAAGAAACAATCAGTTGTATTTTTGAAACTCATAAACTGAATCCCATCCACCGCAATATCGTTTTCCTTAACTCTATGCTTTTGGTCCCTAGACTGGAAAATGGTGATCAATAACATAAATGGATGATTCTCATTGCGTATTAAAGAAAGAAATCACCATAATGCCTGGTTCCTCTCAAGTTTGGGTGAGCAGAAGATAGATTCATGACCCCACAAAAGAAAATTCATTAAGGACCTTTGCTCCAATTTACATACAAACACACTGAAATGAATAATGAAACCAATTTTCAGAGTTCGTGCCAGGAACAGGTGGGGACAGAGTTTATTAAACCAGTAAATTTCTTTTGTGCTCAATACAGTTCCAAATCTGTACAACAGTGCTCATTATGCTATCTGTCACAATGGACAGGTGGCAGGAAATAGAATGACTAATCATGAAAAAGAGTTACGGATTAAACTGTAAAGTACCAGCAGAGCAATTATTTAATTGACCACATTAACCCACAATAAGTCTCAGGGATTTTTTTGCATTCATTCCTTTTTTCACCCTGCAATTTTCAATCACTATGCTAACAGGATGTACAGTTTGAAAGCGTTAAAAGTCCCTGTTCTATCTGTTTAACCTATTTTAACATGCCATTGCTTTAGCGATAACAGTCCCTTATTTTGTAACATGGGGGTGGTAAAACAAGTTTGGGGGACCTCACCTTCTCTGCGATTTGGAAATTCACACACTATAAGAAGTAAGACAATGTCAGTGTCCTTTTCACAACAAGTGTACAGCGGACTAAATGCATAATAGTTTCTCATTCTGAAAATGTTGATAGAATGTCCTGTCATACTTTGTGCTGTTTTCGGTTTTGGCGTTTCTGTTTCTTGCCCTGTACGTGTTTTTTGTCCACCCTCTCCTTACATAGACCTCTCCTTCATTCATTAGTTTCACCTGTTTCTCATTAATTTACCTGTGTATAGAAACCCCTCTGTTTCCCGCTTCTTGTTGCCAGATTGTTATGTGCTTACCTCTGACTTTCCAGCATTCTTCTGATTGCCTGACCCATGTTCTGACCTGTTTTGTCTACCCTGACTTTTGTTTCTTGTTTCTGATTTTGTCCTCATTTTGATCTGCTGTTTTCTAATTTGGACTGAACTAAGATTTTAGGATTTCCTTTTGTACCGTTGCCTGGTCGGACTGCCTTTGTGTTTAGGAACTTCCTTTTCTTGTATTATCCCTGCTAAATTGTCCCTGTTTGCTGGTGATTGAACTCTGCCTGTTTAACCTGCCCTCAATTGAATAAAGACTTCTATTCAGCGTACTTTCTGGTTGTGATTGGTTCTTCAGCCTTGGTGTCTGACAAGTCCATTGTTTACTTAAAATTTTGCAGGAGGAATTGTCATTGTTGTATACCTCTACAAAAGTATTTGTAAATAGAAATGCTATTATTTAAGTTTTGTATAGGCTCTCTCAAACACGATGAGCCTAAGTACAACCGTCTCTGAACAGTATTATGTATATGCAGAGAAAATGCGTTAACCCCATCCGTGCGTAATAAAATTCTGTATTACTTCAGCTCATCAAAGAACTGACTTTGGGTATGTTATTGAAGTGACGACTAAAAAGTATTTTAGCTAATAGCATTATGTTTCCAATGGTGTAAAATTTGTTAGGCTTGCATAAACACCACCGCATTTTTTAGCCTGTGTAATGAAACTGTAGCATTTTCAAATGGCACATGGAGTCTGTCGCGCTTCGGCAAATACAGTTCTTGTAATTTCATGTTAAAAAAGGTTGACAAAACATTTATTTTGTGATGCCTACATCTAAATAGAGGACTTCCTTTGGAGGAGTTCCAAGCAATCTCTCATCTGAGTGAATATTTCTGAGGAAGACGGTGAAGACCGTTGACAACACAATAGAAGGCATTTTCAGTTACGTGACCCCATTTTATATTTGTGACCATCGAAATACATTCGCAAAATATGTTATTATTATTCAGAATGCTTATAAGGAGCCAGCCAGCTTTTGAATAATGAATAGCATGTGAAATTTTGGAATGGTGGCACAGATGGTGCAGTGGGTAGCACTGCTGCCTCACAGCAAGGAGGTCCTGGGTTCGAATCCTGGTCGGCCGGGGCCTCTCTGTATGGCGTTCTCCCCGTGTTTGTGTGGGTTTTCTCCGGATACGCCGGTTTCCTCCCACAGTCCAAAGACATGCATGTTAGGCTGATTGGAGAGTCTAAAGAGTCTAAATTGCCCGTGGGTATGAGTGTGTGAGTGAATGGTGTGTGTACCCTATGATGGACTGGCGACCTGTCCAGGGTGTATTCCTGCCTTTTGCCCATTGTATGCTGGGATAGGCTCCAGCCCCCCTGTGAACCCTGTTCAGGATGGGGGTTGGGTATTTGACAAAAACTTCAATCAATATTAGTGAATGAATATATTAGTATACAAGATGGTATTATTGTACTTATTTTGCATGATCTTCTCAACCTTTTGCTGTGTGGGGATAGCTACAAGGAAAGGGGGTTTGGGACAGAGAGCTAGGGGAGGGTGACCTATGGGGGGAAGTGCAAACACTTTTTTTCAGGATAAAAAGTGTTGTATACTTTAGTCAGCAAAATGCAAAAGCATTGTACACCTCATAAGACCCACACACTTTTACTTTGAGCTTCTGAAACTTTGTTTCAGTAATATATGGAGTAATTGTGGCTCTTGGAAAACAAACCCCAAAGGATTACCTTTCAGAAGAGACCAGGATTATGTTGGTAGTCAAAAGGGTTCAAGAATAGGAACTATTTTATTTTGGGCATGTCATTTTTAAGCTTGTGTCAAGAAAAGGGGTGATACTTAAGGGGTTAAATACCATTTACTTTGATAATGACATTATTGTTATTGTATAATGCCAGACTTGTGTCTCTAAATTATTATGAAATATTTAATTTTTAAAACACTCACCATTAAAATTGATTGAAAATAGATTTTTTAAAGAAATACAGCAGGTTGCTTATAATTAAAGATAATAATGTGGAATTATTTATTTGAATTGTGTTAAACACATCCCTGGATGCAGTAATAAAAATAATAATGAAGAATAACAAATGCTGATTGACTGTTTTCCCAAAGTTATATGACATTCGACATCTGGGGTAATATTTTAAAATGTATTTACACTGTTTGCAGAGATAAGTTGTAGTTTTTAGAAGCTGGATAAGGCCTCACTGTGAAAATGCATAAAACTAATGTTCTATGAATTAACAGATGCAAATTTTGCATCACTGAGCTGTTTTTAAATTAAAACAGTAATTCATGGAACTAGAATAATTCCAAAATGATGAATTGACCCTGCCTGTGGCACAGTGATGAGCATGGCTAACATGTTTTATTCCTTAATTTGGGATTTAGAAAAAAAAAAAAAAGAATAAATAAATAAATAATAAATAAATAGTACCCACGGTCCTTCTGCTGATACTGGGTGGTTGCTGCAAAAAGGGCAGGGAGCCGGGGAGTCAAAACTTGCTGTGGCTGCGTTTTTGAAGGAATCTCCCAGAAGGCACAGTGGGATACAATGAACCCGGTGGAATACAAGGCCTTATTAAGCCACAAGCAACTCCTGGGTTGATTATCAGTCATTCCCTGCTGGACATGCCTGTAGGTACAGACTCAGCTTCATGGCAATAAGTTCAGCTTCAGGTGTGTGCCTGTTGGTGATCAATTTAGCTCTCTGTGATCCTGAAGGCCTCCCAGGTTTTGAAAGACCGCATGAACCTCATAGAAATAACTATTTCCAGCTCCTACAGAGCAGGTATCTGTAAAAGAGCTACATTATGTACATCTGTTTGACTGACTGATTGATATGTTGATTGATTGGTTACACAACTGTATGAAATATGCTATATATTGGACCCTTGATGACTTAAAGTAATTTAGCAAACAAATGTGTTCCATACTGTATGAGCATAATTTACAGCTGAATCTAGTCCCACCCCCCAATTCCCATTGAGATTCATTCAAATACGAAGAGTTTTAGTTTTGTAGGACAACCTCGAAATACGATATCCAGACTCTGATGATGCTGACTAGGAAGTCATGGCATGCAAAGGATATGCAACCAAATACAAAACATGACTATTTTATTTGACATTATTTTAATTTGTCTCGAACTTTGAAATGAGGGACTACATATAGAACTGCTGTAATTACTACTTGGTGAAACCAAAATGTATAAAATACTCTATATAACTATACTACTATATAATAAAAGCTTTGAGTCTGTACTTTGACCACATACTGTATGTACTGTTTGATTAGAAACAGAGAATAAAATATTAATATAAATCAGAAAAAGCAGAAAAAGCCATGGTGACCCCAAACTTTTGAATGGTAGTGTAACTGTTTGATTCATTACAAATAATAAAAAGTTCACTCAACCTCATGCAGTTGACTCTGGGTGGCTTTTTATGACAAATCGTTGAAAATTATCAAATTTCATCACATAATTATTATATAATTAGCAGACTATTATTCATAGATTCATCTTGCACACGGTCATCAAAAAGGCTTCGTCTAATTGCTTTGATGGAGTAATCGCACTTTGTTATCAAAAGCCATTTTTCTCAAATGATGAATTTCTCAACTCCACGACAGAACAATACAATACTGTGCAAATTAGAGCTGCCGGGCTTAAATGGACAGGTGAAATGGTTTCTACTCTTTTTACATACATTTTATAATTTGCAGATAGCCTACCCCGAACACTGAAAGAGGTACTGTGGCCATTTGAGTGTTAATCAAAACTGTGGAAGCACATACATGCATATTCCTACTCTTCTTAACTAAATACAGTAAGTGCAAGCAAATACACAGTATTCACAAGGCTTTTGTCTGAACTATGATTTGAAGCCCCTTATTGCAATGTCCACATAGTCCACATCATTCACATTTCTGACAGTGAGCCTCCAGGATGCCAACAGCTCTGTTAACAGTGCCAATCACGTGACAAGCCTAAGGACATGACTCTTTGTGTCAAATCATCTAAAGTTCAAACCTTTTTTCCAGTGTCCACAGCCTTTAAGCAAGGCTTTTCAACTCCAATGTTGAGCCAACAGCGTGGCTGCCAAATGCTGTCCTCTGTGGCAGATGGGGTTAGTGGGAGGTCAGATGTACTGCTAAATTGAGGGCAAAGTGCTGCGTTCTGTAAATAAATATTTCAAGATGGATACCTTTGACTTTCACGGAGGCGTAACTACAATCCATGTGGACAGATTTTTACTTTTCAACAACAAGCTAAATGGTTCTGCTTATTTAATGAAGCAGATAATTGATTAAATTAGATAAATACGTTTGTTGTTTGTTGTTTAATGAAATCCAGAAACCCCCTGGCTCTGGAAGAAGAAATTATGCTTTACCAGGTAGTTTCACCTTTAAAAACCACTCCTTCACTTCATGAGGCTGAGAAATAAATACACTACATAATTTGTTCCATGACAAGATCAAATTGTTTAACTGTCATGGTATGTTACCCTCTGTGTTCCCATTTCCTAGCGTTTTCTGTTTTCTGCCCTTGTTTTATGTCTCTTCTCCTTGTGCACTTTCCCTAACCCTTCACGCACCTGTGTCTTGTTACCTGTTTCCCCTGACCTGTTCGTCATTTCAGTTTGTCATTGTATTTATACCCACCTGTGTGCTCTAATTCTTTGCCTGATTGTTATGTGTCCCGATCATACTCTCATTTTTCTGCCTGCCTTTTCTGTGTACTAACTCTGTTTGTTTACCCCAACTGATTTTTTTGGATTTGCCTTTGTTTAGTTTCTGGACTGCTATCGGACTTTGCTTACCCTTTTGGATTGTGATTCTCGGATTGTGTTTTGTACTGTTGCCTGTTTGCATTGCCTTCCTGTGTTTGGACCTTTGCCTGTTTTTACGACGATGAACTTTGTTTTCGGTATTGTTCCTGATTGCCTGTATTCGACCATTGCCTGTTTGTACCACAAGCTGTCCAGTAAAGACACTTGCTTTGTCCAAGTTCTGGGTTGCCATTGGTTCTTCGTCATCGTGCTTAATATTGTTAGTATGTGGCAATTTGGGGTCACCTTGTATTGTTCTATTTTTTCTGATTTAATATTTATTTTCTCTGTTTGTAATCAAACAATTAATATGTGGTCAAAACGTAGACTCAGAGTTTTTATAAAAGGGCATTTCAATGGATCTCTATGGGAATTGGGGGGTGGGATTGGATTCAGCTGTAAATTATGCTGATACAAAACACATTTGTTGGCAAAATGGCTTTAAGTCATCAAGGGTCCAAGGTATCAAATGAGCCTCAAACCACTGTGCTGCTGTCATAAATACAGTAGATACTACAAGAATTCTCCTGAATATTATGGAATTGCACCAACAGAATTGCACTGGAATTGAATTCATGGGCTTGACCTGCCAGCTATACACTCAGTGAGCACTTTATTAGGTAGACTTGTACACCTGCTTGTTAATGCAAATACTTAATCAGCCAATCACGTGGCAGCAATGCATTTAAAATGTATATAAGCATGCAGAGGTGGTCAAGAGGTTCAGCTGTTCTTCTGACCAAATGTCAGAATGGGGAAGAAGTGTGATTGAAGTGACTTTGACCGTGGAACGGTTGTTAGTGCCAGACAGGGTGGTTTGAGTAGCTCAAAAACCGCTGATCTCCTGGGATTTTCATGCACAACAGTCTCTAGAGAGAAAAACAAAAAACATCCAGTGAGCAGCAGTTTTGGCGGCAAAAACATGTTGTTAATGAGAGAGGTCAGAGGCAGACAGGGCCAGACTGGTCAAAGCTGACAGGAAGGTGACAGTAATGCAAATAACCACACATTACAACAGTGGTATGCAGAAGAGCATCTTTGAACACACAATGTGTCAAACCTCTAAGTAGATAGGCTACAGCAGCAGAAGACCAATAAGTAAAAAAAATAAGTCTAATAAATATCTAATAAAGTGCTCAGTGTGTGTAAATGCAAGGTAGGAAATGTATGGCTATTTCTATTTTGAGTGTGCAAATACTGTAGTTCTGAATCCTTCTTTTGTCAGGTTATAAATGTTGTATTTTAGACATGAAAGGATTGCCGACAGTGTAGGATGCTGAGAGAATAACACCTTCACCTCACACAGGCTAGATTACTCTAGTGCTTTTTCTGGTCATCTTAGTCATATCAGAAGGTAGTTGCAACTTGGAGAATTTTGCATTCTGTACACTATGTATCTGGCTTCCTGTGTGCTATGTTTATTTGATTTGCTAAGGATACAATAGGATTAGTGTCTTAATTAGAAACGCTTATTCTTTGCCAAACAAACTGAATGCTTAGATAAACTTGGATACCCTTATTCCTTGGGTGATCTCAAAAGCAGGGGCGGGATTAAGATTTTGTGAACCACCAACATAAAAAGCATTGCTCCTATGTACAAGAGAATCATATTTGATTAAAGTATAAATTCTATTGGAAAAAAGTTTGCTTCCACAGGAATGGTTGGCTTTTTATATAAATAGATTGAATTCTTTCATTTTTAAAATCATCTTTGAAGCTGTAACTATTCCTATCTGTAATAATTACAATAATTGTCAAATGTTTTGTATTTATCACTGCTGTAAAATATCAAATGTTCAAAAAGAACATTCCATTTTCATAAATTGTATGTTTGTGTTTCACATAATAATGTGTTTTCACCCATGTTATTTGCCATTTATTTTTTTGAATCTCAGAGATATGATATGAATCTTACTGAGTTGGCATGAGACTGGGAGTAGAATATACAACTACGCCTTATCAAGCTCCATATTGTCACTGATGCAAAAACATCTCAGAGTTTCTATTGTATTATAATTATTGTGGTGATGGAAACAGTAATGAAATTTGCATAGTGGAGAGATTCAGCACAGTCCCTCTGATCTGTGATGGTGCTGGCGAGAACAATGTGTAATAACAAACTCCTCTTGTCTCCTCTGGTTCTTATTTGTAGAGTCACAGTGCACACTGTGTGGTGAACCCGAAGGTGAGTTTGCAGACTTTTTGTGTTCTGCCTTTGCCATCATTTGCGCTTCTGCAGATTGGGGAGGGTTTTTTTTTTTTTGCTCTTTCCATTTTCCTGGAGTCAATTTGTGTCATGAGTAGGTCACATTTTGTCCCATTAAATGAAAAGTTTTTCCTCATCGAAGCCTTAAACTCCACCCTCGCCCTCTTCCCCGGCTCTTCCCTGATACGAGAAACCGCCGGGGTTTGCTAATCGTATCATCATCGCTCACTCAGATGGCTGTCTGCTAAAGACCTGCATGTCTCATGCCGCGGCAGTCTGCTCTGTGTCCCCAGGTCACCGCTGGCAGCGAAGGCCGGAAGCCTTTCTCATTCTGGAACCATCTTCTCACCTGAAGTTATACCTTTCAGTCTGGCCTGGCCAGTTATATTCATTACATGTTGAGAACATGAGGTTCATTTATCATCTGCGTTTGTTGAGTTAGATTAACGTGATGCTAGCTTTGCAACAAGACCGCTTTTCTTCGACTGCTGCTTACATTGCTAATGGCTACTCTTGCAGTGGAGAGTAAGTTGCTGGTGTTATGGTTACTGAGGATTCTGACTCACACCCAGCTATGGTCATGAATTAAAAGGACCCTTTACTTTATCGATAACTTGCAGTACCACAAGGGAAATAATCTTATTTGGTACATTATTTGGTATCAACATTACTTATGGATCATAAAATTGATAGGTCACGCAAGAACAGAATATTACTACTTATTATGTTACAATATGGACGTATTTACAGTCATGTCTGAGCAATTCATATTACTGTATACCTGATATATGTGGTCACGTGCTTACACTTGATTTTTAATGTGCTGCAATTGATCTGAGATCTTATTTTTGTTCTCAGTGCTACATTAGATCTGACAACCAGCTCTATATCAAAGAGTCAAACACTATATAGATGTTATGTGGCAGTAGAATGTTGGTGACAGGAGAAGATGCATGTTGGAGAATTTACAGTCCATTTCAAACAGGCAGAATCTGACTCAAGATGTGACTCAAAGCAGATTTGGAGAAATATGATCCTCATTTTATTTGTTCAGACTACATTTATCACATGCACATATTGGATTTGTGAAGAAACAGATACAGAATATGCTGCACAAAATGCAAGTAATATATAGCATGTAGCATTCCATGACAGCCGGGGAGGTAAACATAGACTTCACTTTACCAGTTTTAGCTTGCTTAATAAGAGTAAAACAATTAATTAGCAGAGTAGCCAGTTGGCAGTTTGTTCCAGTGATTACATTTCATTCAAAATATTTCTCTGTGCTATGGCTGTTAACTTCACAGTTCACACATAAGAGAAGAGATCCAGAGATAAAGGAATACCACTGAAAAATACCACAGTGAAACAGCAAATTAGCACCATTTTCCAAAGCGATTGTTGATTTAATTCTTTATGCATATGATGAGAAAATAATGTTCAAAATCTATAGTACTATGTTGTTGCTTATTGAATTTAAAAAAGATCACATTTATTCCAATAACGGCATATGTGACCTTCCTTGTACTGTGAGTAGGTGCATCAAGCCAAAAATCACCTCCTTTTTTTAACGAGGCTTTTTTTTATTTTAAGTGCCGAGAAGATCATAAAGTGGCAGACTGTTTCTGCAGTCACAAGATCTGCATTATAATTCAGTGAGAGAGACGGAGATGAGGATGGGAAGAGAGGGAGGTGGGGGGAGGGAGGGAGGCGTGGGAAGATACAGGAGCGCTATTTCCTCAAGGTCACTGCAGTGCATGTGTAGACTCTGATGCAAGCATGTGTCCTCCCTGTGTACATGAAAAGCACTGAGCAAGTGAACAGCAATACCCTGTAGCTCTTTCTCAAACAGCGACATGGCACACAGCTCAGGAAATACACAATGGGCTAGACTCCAAAGACAGAAGTATTTTAATAGCGGAGGTACTGAAATGCTTTCTGGAACTGACACTTTATTGACAAAGATTAAGGCCCCTATTTGTGCAGTCCAGGACAATTATCGTATGAGTGGCAGTGATTAATTAAGGCGTGTCCAGCGCAATTTCAGTCATTTGTGACCAAACTCATGTTTGATGGGCACATTTTTGTTATCACATGAAACTAAAACTAAAGTACAGATTCAGAGCTACAAAATGATGTGTCACTGAAGAAGATGGACCAAGTACTTTGGCCGTTAAATAGAACATGATACTTTTGCAATCACATTAGCAATCCAATTTGCGAAAAGGAATTGGTGGTTTAAATGGGTAGATTTTCATAGAAAATTAATTCATACATTTATAGTAAATATGAAACATATTATTCAAGTTAAAACATTAATTTACTGGTAAATTGTGATACTTTTTTAGTCTTCTCATTCACTGCCTATCTTTGTATCTCCCTATGGCTTCAGTACATTAACAGTTGCTCTCCCTATGATTTTATATCAAAGTTAGTAGCAACAATGTGGCAGTCATTCTATCCTCACCTAGTCTGCTCTGACGAACAAGCTATCCCGGTATGCAATTGCACCTGAAAGGCTGGAGGAGTAATGGCTGCAAAATGGCTGCTAATGGCTGAAATACCTTCCTATCATCTTAGGAACGGTATGGGGGCTTATTTGCATGGAGGGAGTTAGGCTGCCAGCAACAGTGAATGCCCAGGCACATGAAAGAAAGGAGTGAATGTTTAGAATGTGAGCACATGAGCATGAAATCACAAGACTATTCAATTGACACAAAAATGGTGACACCATCTCACCACATAGAGTACAAAAGCTTGCCATAACATAAAACACAACACAAAAGGATTTATATCCTGGCAGTTAATGTTAGCTTTGCCTGCTGATGGTTGTGGATGAGGGCATGTTGTCTTTCTAGTCATCACAGACGTCTCTGATCTTGCGGAAGAGGTATATCTGTCTGGCTGTATCTAGTCCAGGCGGTGCTTGTTGAGGTAGTCTGTCCCTCTGAGGAAGTACATGGGCATTACCGAGCAGCAGATCTGCTTCTCCCCACCCCCTTGGCCACAACCACACCTGACTCTTCTGCATCAAGCTGTAGGAGAGGAGAATAAGTAAAATGTCAATATCTAGGGGGTGGTCAGAATTACATTAATTTTACAATTAATGTAACCTAATTGTACAGTGTTACCAACAACTGAAAAAAATGCAAAAACAGTAGCTCACTGGCAATACATACCTGAAGTGCTGGTACTTCTTGATCTGTGGCAGTGGTCTGAAGTAAGGTGTCAGATGCTCTTGCCAGTTATATGTGGGGAGCAGCACTGCACTATCCTCCTTCCCAAACAGGGATTTTCACTCCTGTGACTGTGCTTTTGTGTCTTTCACAACCCCTGCAATATCTGCAAGCGTGCCCACTTGGGTCTTCCTGAAGCACTGCTTTATCAGGCCAAAACACCAGTCGCAACTGAACTTCATATTCCCAGCTATTAGGAAGTGAAGATCCAAACTGTGATATAGTTTGAACATGGCCGCCTAAAGACAGCACCTGGTCCTTACAGATGGCCTTGCTGTCAGCAATCATGGACTTGTAGACTATTTTTTTCATATTTACTTATAATTACTTTCAGTTTCAAAAAAGGGGGATGATGGATAAGCACTTCAACTCATTTTTGACCGTTTAGGGACAGTTTTTGTGGTCTCCTGTAAAAGACCCCTCCGCTATGTGGTATGTGGAGGGTACGCTCGTATTCGGTAACATTTTAGGCCTGTAGTGTATCTGCAGCACGGTTTAAAATACTATGTTGGTTAAAGAGGAACAGATTACATGTGGCTGCAAGGGAGGTTTTGTTTCAGCATAGCCAATTAGATTCTTTCTCTCCCTTTAATACCTGACCTGTGTTTCAAGGCCATAGCGACTGCTAGGTGTGAAGTTGTTGCATTTATAGCACCTCAAAAAAGCCAAATTATGTTGTAAAGCTTGTTAACTAGAAGAGGACGATGACATATGAATATACGCCTAAAGTAGTCAATTGATTTATTATTTATAATGGGAAACAAACCTTTTGGACATTAATATATCAGTGGCAAATTAGCTAGATTCATTTAATGTGAATAAATAAAATAATAGAAAGCAAGGAGGCAAAGAAAAAAATTGGGCTGCTTTTAGTCCGTGAGATTTTGTTGGACAACCTGGCCTGCCTTATCTATAGCTGGCTTAGTTTTAGTGGGTCGGCACTGTGGTTTAGACTGTGATAGAGTGGATCTGAGGTTAGTCATCAACACCACTGGTATAACACTTCAGGGTGGTTAGCAGCCCTTGGCTGATATGTGTTATACATTCTTGTTTATGCACAGCATGAAAAAAGAGGGTGGAGACCAGGTTGTACATTGTGAAGGGCAGCAGACTGTTGATCCATATACAACTTACCCTGTTCAACTGCAGGCCAGTTTTCCACCTTGGTATACACTGTATAATTCCATCTCTTTCTTTATCTCTTTCTACTTTACCCTTGTATGAGTAAAGTGAAAAAGTATGATTAGTGTTGTTTTCGGCAAAAAGGTTTTTAATATCCCAAATGCAAGGTGACTGAAAGCCTATGGACTTTAAGTTCAAGGTGAGTCTGTGAAACAAAATATTAATGTGCTCTTATTCAATTTTTTTGCACTTTGCTAATCGTGATTGTGAATGCAATTTGCCACATAAGAAGTTCCCTCACAGAAGAAGAGCCCTCACATCATTAGTTTAGTCAAAGTTTGCCTAGCATCCTGCATAAGCATGTTGTATGTATGTTTAGCCATTAACCAGATGACATTATTGGTTGTCACAATTGGCATAACATTGCATAATAAGCATTTCCTTACACATGATTTATGAAGCCATTATGTTTATGAAGACATAATATATGATATTTAAAGCCTTTACGAGAAACGCATAGTTTAAACCGTGACCAAAATCCATATAAAAGGTTCACTCAGCAAATTCTAGTACTGAAGGTCATTCATTGGCAGAATGTGAATTAAGAATGTGAGAACATCTTTTAGCTGGGGACCTTGGTGTTTAGCGCAGCAATATAATTGCATGTCTTGTTGGATTCCATAGAGATGTTTGGCTTACCATCAGGGTACTATAGCTTGATTTTACATCATCTCCAATGGGAAGGTCAAAAGCTTTGGGGAAGCTGACAAAGGGAAATATACAGTGCAGTTTCAAATTCAGGCTGTTCTTACAGTGTCATGGCCTGCCTATAATGTGTTGTCAATGATTTTAACAAGTCTACGAATCCTTGTATGTTGTTCACTTTCTGTATGGAGTTGTATTATATGCTAGACTGATAAGCATATGACACATATGAGCAATATAAGCAATGCATTGGATTCAATTTTTCTCAACACTAAAATTATATTATTTGCCCGGGGCCAGGGGAATATGAATGTACTCTGGCAACTGTTGTCTAATTTTTCATTTACATCCTTCGCTGCAGAGTCATGGTGTAAATCACGCTGAAAGCACAGAGGCATGAATAAACACTCATTTTCTCTCCCCTGCCTACTAGAATCTCTGCTCTGTGATTTATCATTGCCAGAAAGGCTGGGAATGAGAAAGCATCTTTTAGTGTACAGTTGGCTTAATTTGTATGTTGTTTGTTTGATTTCAGCTGTTACATTCATTATTTGATGGGAAACATTCACGGCGGGCGACTCGTAGCAAAGTCCGGTCTTAGGTGGGCTCTGACAAAGCCTGGTGTCAACAAAATGTCACTTGTTCTGGCAAACCAAAATACACCACTCAGGAACGGCAATGCAAACAATTGTTCAATGTTGTTCCCATAAGCACTTGACAGACATAACTCATTTGTAATGTTGAATTTTGAATTGGGTTCCCCCGGAGCAAAAGGATACAGTTTTAGTTCTTAGCTGTTGAGCTTGATGTCAGTTGTAAAGAGTCAGTGTCTTTTCATAAGAAGCCAGAAGCTCCTGGCCCAAAAAAAGACTGCTGTCAAATACTGTTCACTGTCTTAATACTGTATTGCAGCTTGCATGCATATTTTATTTCATAATCTTAGTCATGCAATATGACATTTCACCAAGCTGTCAACTTGAGAGAGATCCTCTTTTTGTTATGATTCATTTTGTGACAGTATTAATAAGACAGTGGTAAAAATTCAATTAAAAAATATTGTTTCAAAATGCTTAAAAATAATCCACAATGGGACAAAATACTAACTCGCAATGTGTCACTGCGTTTGTCAGAAAAATTCCACTGCATTTTTCATATGAGTGTAATGTGTAACGTCAGGGATCACATTTGACATGCTGCCTGATTTCTTCGTGTTGTTGCTATAACAACAGGCCATTGAACTTCAAGGCCTTTTGTGCCAAACTGCAGACTGTTCGTAATTACCATGAAGGTCCTATTCCATGCATATTATTGGAAAATTGCATCAATAAGCATTGAGAAAGCGTGCATTGAATCTTGTTAGCACATCTCCCGTTTTGGCTTTTCTTCAGGGAATTGGAGTGAGCTGACAAAAGTGCTCTCCTTTCTAAAGATAGCAAACCTACAGTTATCTGCTTTCTGACAGAAATAGCATTAAATATGAATGAATTGAGGGTGCCTTCCATTGAAAATATTTGCATAGGCTAGAGAGATATTCTGTACAAATTATATTAATGACACCAGCATGCACACAACTTTATGGAGCCAGTCGAGTACCTATGAGATTTCAACACTTGGGGCATTTGAATATAATCACTTAAGTGGAATCTTGAACAAGTGGATTGGATTCATACTGGCTTTTATTTTTCTTTAAGTGCAGCAAATACTTGTTGTGATAGCCCCATTAGCTGAAATAATCCAGCTAGGATTTCTTTTGTGTGCCGTTGTGGAAACATTTGTGTGTTTGTGGGATTACAAACGTCTTAAAAATGTTTTATGGTGAAGCTCCCTGAACGAGAATGTGAAAAAAGAAA
This sequence comes from Conger conger, assembly GCF_963514075.1. Taxonomy (NCBI): domain Eukaryota; kingdom Metazoa; phylum Chordata; class Actinopteri; order Anguilliformes; family Congridae; genus Conger; species Conger conger. The sequence continues at coordinate 31,015,101 of NC_083760.1, read as the reverse complement.
AACACAATTCTATGAAGCTTGTATTCCAGATCTGAAGTGCTCTCTGGCCTGTACTTCGTATTAGATTACTGCAGTAATCTAATATGATGCAAGACGGTAGTTATGTAATCTACTGGGGCATGGTGGGACAGTAATATCATTTTCTTATGCATATCCCCTGCCAGTGTATATATCGAATTGAGCAACATGGATTTTTAATTTCAATAATCCATTTACATTGCTGAGTGGCTCGACAGATGGTGCATGTGCCAGGTTACAGTTGAGGTCAAAGCGTGACAGAAACAAAATCTATGTGTGGTGTTTTCAAGTTCATTGGCAGACTGTATTTATTATCATCCACTTTTGTTTACTTATAAAATTAGTTTGATGCAAGGTTTACATTATCAATGCTAAATGTAAAATCTGTAAAAGTACTGTTTCAAAACTTTCAGAATGCAGATAGAACCTTCTAATTCTCAGCTTGCGGTTTAACAGATTAACAGAAGGGAAGAAAAAATAGGGAAATACCAGCCTTGATGCCCCAGATAGGTAAAAAAAAAAAACTCCCTAGTGGGGAGAAAAACCCTCAAACAGTATTGAGAAAAATCTCCCCGATGGGACGACATCTTGGGAGGACCCCGTACCATGGGGGGATGCTCATCCTCCGCTGGCCTATAGGTTGATTTCAGAGCAGAGCAATAGATTGCATAATTTTCTTATGCAAGGACTGGCATACAGAACTGCCTCCCAGCATAATGTTTCAGAGACTTGCAGTTTTAACACTAAGACCTCTCTGCTTTAAGCCTCCTGTCACCATCTTAAGAAAAGTTATATCTAAAATTGCCTACTGTAGCTGAATGAAGTGGATTAACGAAACACGCCATTAAAAGGAAAGCTATTTTTCCAGACCAAGTCCTGTTTTCACAGTTTATCATATGGAAAGCAAAAAGTTATGTTCGGACACCAAACTCAACTCACGGAATGTAAGCATCTGGCAGTACTTCAACAAAAAATATGTTTAACTTCAGAAAAGAATTGAAGGTACATACGATAGAAAAAATAAATATAGGCAAACATTTTTAGGAGGTTCTAGCATATTTTAGGAGGGCCTAATTAACTACACAGTTAACCCTGCTTACTCATCCTAGCAACAAAGTTTCCTAGCATCAAATGCCTGCCACTAAAAGCGAGTGAAGGTTAATATCATGGAGCAATCAGTTTTGGGATTTTATTGCTAACTTGATTGCAATCTTATTGAACTGTATTGACCTCCCAAGGCTTCCTGTTTCACTGGGGTATGAAATGATGTAACACTCATGTAAAATCCATGAATGCCGTTGCCTCGATGCCTGGTTGCATCACTGTCTGATTAGTAGGGCCGGATCCTAAATTCCATGAACCAGGTAATCGATAATAGCTCTGTTGTTTTGCAAACTAGCACTGTCACTTTGACCAAATTTTAAATACATATGAGCTTGAATATGTTCCAATCTTTGTTCATATTTTGTACGATAATTAATGACGTCAACATTGACTACATATCAAACATATGTGCTGTTATGCTAGCTATGTCCATTAGAGGGCCAGAAAGGGTCCTTTTCATGGCGGGGGTCCAGGGCAAGGGTCCAGCCATTCTAAAAATGTGCTAAATCGCAGAAAGGTCAATAGAATGTCCGTTGTTTACTTAAAATTTCTCTGGAGGAATTATCCTTGTTGTCCATTTCGCCATTGCATATTTCTAGAAAAGTACTTGTAGATATGAATGCTTTTTCCTACGTTTTGTATAGGCTCTCTGAAACCAGAAGAGCCCATTTACGAACTGCTCTTAACACTATCGTTCATCCTGTTGCACAGTAAAAGCGTGATCCTCATCCGTGTGCAAAAAATAGTATTACAGTACAACTTCAGCTGTGCCTAGAACTGGCAAGTGGTACGGTATTGAAGTAACGACTGAGAAATATTTTAGATAATGACGTTACATTTCCAATGGTGTATAGTTTGTTAGGCTTTTATAAAACAATAGAGCATGTTTTGGCCTACATAACAAAACAATAACAAAACTTGAAATTTTATGGGCAAAAAGGTTGACATTTTACAACAAATTTGTAAAACCAAATCTAAATAGAGGACTTAATTAGGGGGACTTCCAAGGAATCTGTCATCTCTCTAGCATCTTGAGTATTCTCGAGTGAATATTTCTGAGGAAGACAGTGAAAACAACTTTTAGTGAGAAAGAATCTTCCAGTTATACTGTATTTGAGCTTCTGTTGATTTAGTAATACTTAGAGTAATTCTCAAGACTCTTGAAAACCTCAAAGGGTTACCTTTCAGAGGACACCAGGATTATGTCTGGAGTCAAAAGGGTTCAAGAATAGTAGGCATTTTATTTTGGGTGTGTAATTTTCAAGCTTGTGTTGAGAAAAGGGGCAATACTTAAGGGGTTAATCCGATTATGAATGTGACCTATCTGACAAAGTGAGAAAAAGTCACGGAAAACAGTTGTAGACTGCACATAAGTCCTTGCTTCTTGCTAAAAATGTTTTACTGAGGTCTGATATGGAAGTGAGCTAGCACTGGTGACTGGTGTGTACAGCTGTTTAGAAAATGAAGCCAGAATATTTATTTGAACAGAATCAACAGACACACTGTCCACTGGGAAATTTGTGCACACCTGCAAATGAGCCACGGTGTTGCCCAGGCATGGAATGCTTGATGGCAAGCTATTCCCAATCTCCTCACTCAGGAGTGAATCACCACAATAACTGCAATTGAAAGCTTGTGAGTCACCCATAGAAATTGGAGGACATGGTAGTGTATGCCCTCCTGACATGAAGAATGGCCCTTGGATTAGCCATTTCAAAAAAACATTTGTTCAGGAACAAAATGCATGAGGGCAAACACTTTAACCAGTATTTTTTAAATAGGATCTTAATGGTTTTTTTTCCTTACAGTGCAATATTAAACCAGAATGATAAAGCATGTTAAATAAGTATTGAATGCTATAGCTATGAAGATATATAAAGTGGAGCACCGTTCTCATCAGTCAGATAGCCCTCTTCCCCTTAGAGTATGGATCACTCTCCGAAAAGATCAATCCCTCCACACTTAGTTACTCTGCAGTAGGCCCAGCAAAGCAGGATGACTGATAATTCCTCCTCTGGTGCAAGCCAAGGGGGCCCTCTTTGCTGACGTATTGATGAACTCCTTTCAGGTCCTGTCATATCCCCTGTGATAGCCTCAACAGTCAATCAAAAAGGCTGAAGAGAGAGGCAGTTTTTCAAAGTTGGAAAAACTTACCTTCCCCATAGCTTATTTTATGGTTCCAGTGATGGTCTTGGTGATGTTACAATCTCTCAATATTACAACCAATAGGCAGAAACTCTTGTCCAGTAGGTGACTTACACAAGTGGCTTATGAAAGTAGTGGCATTATACACTGACATTTTATACTTTCCCCTAATGTCATACTACTTGTATGGTTGCTTAGACTTTTCCTGGTTAATTTTGTATGGAATTATTTTTATGCTATTAAGTTGTGAACTTACAGAAATAGTAATAGAAATAGAAACTTGTGTTTGAATATTGTGTGCATTTGCAAAATAATTAGAAGTAATTGTGAGCTCATTAAACTCCCATTAGAAGGACAGAACTAGTTTAAATTACTTGTCCATAAAACTATATTTGTGAATACATAACTCAATTTACAAATGTAAAACGATATTTATGTGTGTATAATTCATTTTTACTGTGGAGAGTGGAGTGGAGTGGAGTAAAAAATCAGCGTCTCAGCAAAAACTACATAGCGGTCTTTTAATTTGAACACATCTAAGTGCCAAACAATGCTTCACTTTATGAATAGCTAGCTCACAGGTAGTTAACAGATAATGTGGAAATATTTAATGGCTATTCAGTTTGCTGCTACAAACCTCAGCTAGCTTGCTTGCAGGTTTGCTTCTTGACCGTAGTTGGGACAACTTTAGGGAAGTTTCAACTGACATAGCAAGAAACTCCAGGTTCAGGATGCGGTGATGCCCAGCTGAATTCTGAGATATCTGCGATAATAAAATGTCCATTCATTCCGCTGCATTAAGTGAAGAAACACACGGTGTTGATTCTGTGAAGCAGATGGTATTTATTTGGCAGCTTGTTTGTTTCCACAATATTCATGATATAGCTAATGGAATCAATACATTCAAAATTATATGTAGTGGTAACCGGTTCTCTGCCACAGCAATCTCAAAGTGCTCTATCCCAACTTTATTGCACTTTATTTGGTGTTTATTAAACATATTTTGTAGACTTATTGGTCTCCCGCTGTTGTATGCTATCCATTTAATAGGTTTTCCAGGGATGCTCTTCTGCATAGTGTTGTAATGCGTGGTTATTTGCATTACTGTCACCTTTCTGTCAGTTTCGACCTGTCTGGCCCTCCTTCTCCTTCTCTCTCATTAACAACACATTTTTGCCCGCAGAACTGCTGCTCACTGGATGTTTTTTGTTTTTGCACACCAATCTCTGCACACCAGACTAGAGACTCTAGAGTAATGCATGAAAACCACAGGATATCAGCAGTTTCTGAGATACTCAAACCACTCTGTCTGGCCAACACTCATACCACGATCAAAGTCACTTTACATTTCTACCCCATTCTGACATTTGGTATGAAAAACAGCTGAACCTTTTGACCATATCTGTATGCTTTTATGCATTTAGTTGCTGCCACATGATTGGCTGATTAAATATTTGCATTAACAAGCTGGTGTACAACTTTACCTAATAAATTGGTCCAGAGAATTGGTCCAGTTCCATTTCTGCGCTGAGAGGCATGGGTCAACCCATATAGTTTCTGACACACAACCCCCCCCCTACATCAGGGTCCAGCGAAACCAGGCTCGCCTAGTCTTGTCTTCACATACATACCTTGGCTGTGGAGAAGATGGTGCTAATTGGTCAAGACAGAAAAATATTATGAGTCAGCCATTGTCGAAAATGTTAAGACTTGTCTATAAACTTGATATTGCATTGTTTTGTCATTTAAATATCATGATACATAATGGTGTTCATGATCATATCTATCTTAACAGGTGCTCCAGGACCTGTAGGATTTTTCATATTTTTAAAAATAAAAACCTGCCATGTTTAAAAATGTTTGGGATCTATTCCAACATAAGTTCTCACTCACCTGCCTTGGCTGCATATGCAGATAAAGAATTGTAAATGTAGCTGTTTTAGATCAAGTTCCTTTATTCTAATAATTTTCACAATAAAATATATTTGTATATTTTTAATAATAATAGGAATTTTCTTGTAATAATGTTGTTGGATATACAAGAGAAAAAACAATCTGATAATAATGTTATCAGTGCTTAATATAGTGACCAATTATTTCCGCATACAAATCAGACATGTTGAAAAGGATTGTATTAAAAACTGACGAGTCACACATTAGCGATTACCAGACAATGGTTTTGGCACATTCCACCCCCCATTGGCCTAATAGTGCAATGAGGGTTCTTATACAGAGGCCCATCAAAACTAGCATCAGCTGAACCACTGCTCCAGAGCCATGGTTACAGACATCTGCCATATGCAAATAGTATTTTTGAGTTAAATAATAGCCTAATATTGTAGCCATATTTCACCTTCTGGCTTATATAAAGTCAGGGAACTAAAGTCTTGAGTTAAAGGTTTCTTAAGATCGGCAAGATTTATTTTGCATCTATGTTCAATATGGTGCCTACTTAATGGCTTTGCCATCCCTTTGCAGCATGTTAGTATTCTGCAGCTGACCCACTGGGATTCCCAGACTGAACAGCATTACAAGACTGTAATGAGAAAAAATGAGTGTAACATCTTCTCTGTTCATTATGTGCATCACATCAGGCATCAGGACATTGGCCTGAATTCAATCACCCTTTGTCATTAGTCACAATGACCTGCAAGTGTTCATTTCTCCCTCAATACAGTTTGTTAAGTTTAGATTTAGTTTGCATTTAGTTATAAATCAAAGTCAAGGACAAACATTGATTGAATCTAGTCCACTGTTTCCATGAACATATATTTTACCCACATGCCTTGCTCACTGCATATTGCTGTCAAAACTTGGATCTAGGTAAACTTAAATCAGGAACATTTAAAGCCTTTTCTTAAGGGAAAAAGCATGCAGAGGATTCACATTCATACTGACACAATGTTACAGTGAGATGGTTGCATCTTCATTTTCACAGCATGGATGAACTCATTACATTATATTAATGGCATTTGGCAGACGCTCTTATCCAGAGCGACGTACAGTTGATTAGACTAAGCAGGAGCTCAAGGGCCCAACAGCTGTGCCGATCTTATTGTGGCTACACCGGGGATTGAACCACTGACCTTGCAGGTCCTAGTCATGTACCTTAACCACTTCAGTTGACTTCCATACACATTTCCAAAGCTTTACCCCTCATGTCTTAAAAAAATCCTTCATCTACCCTTGTGTTAGGAATCTCTCGAACCCAGGCAAATACTCCTGGGCCACGGGAAGACTGGATCCAATTGCAGAAAACCACACAAAAGAAGTATTTTACTTAAAGGGTAGTCGAAGTAAAGAGGCAAAAGGTTGTAACCAGGATCAGTCCAGCAAAGGTACAGAGATGACAGGCAAAAATCTGAATCCAAAAAAAAGGTAAAAGGTCAAATCGTACGGAAAACGTACGGATACTAACACACACAGGCAAAAGCAAACTCAAAAATGAGTGCTGGATAACACAAAGGTCAGAACTTGAATACAGGCACTAACAAGACATAGGATGGGGGTTTAACAACACACAGGTGACACAAACTTGAGTCCCAGGGATGAGATGGAGACCAGGGATGCCTCTGTCTGACCACAGTCTCGATTCCCTAACAAACTGGAGCCACGATTCTTCAGTTCGGGAGGATGGGCTTTGGGGCCACTCTCGTGGTTAGGGAGCTGAAGCAGTCTGGAGAGGGCGTCAGGCTTCTTGCAACCTGGACAGTAAGAGAGCACAAAGTCAAATCTTTTAAAAGTCAAATCTTAACCCCATCAAGCTTGAGGGGGTTAAGGCATTTGGTCTGCTGAATATACTCCAGATGTTTGTGGTCAGTCGACGTTGAGCTCCCTCCAGCCAGTGTCTTGACTCCTCCAAGGTGAGTTTAACAGCCAGCAATTCTCTATACCCCATGTCATAGTTTTTCTCTGTGGGTGTGAGACGATGGGAAAGGAAGGCACAAGGACAGCACCCACACCCACGTTTGAGGCGTCTACTTTCACCTGGAAGGGAAGCGAGGGATCCGCAAGGGTTAACATGGGTGCTGACTTGAAACATCTCTTGAGCTCTAGGAATGCCTCTTTTGCCTCAGGGGTCCAGGAGAAGCGGGAGGTGTCCCCTTAGTCAGGGCCATGAGTGATGCGGCTATGGAGCTTCGTTTTCTTGGGGTCCATCAGGAGGTTGCCCTTGGAGATGATGAATCCCAGGAAAGGAGACCTCTGAGACATGGAACTCACACTTCTCAGGCTTGACATAGCGGTGGTTCTTGTGTAAGCATGTCGGACATAGTGGACATTCCCTTGAAGAGACCATCACGATGTCGTCTAGGTAGACGAAAACAAGTTGTTTAATATGTCCCAGAGGACATCATTAATGAGGGCCTGGAAGACTGCTGGGGCATTGGACAGACCAAAGGGCAGGTACTTGTCCCGCCCATGTGGGTGTTGAATGCTGTCTTCCATTCATCTCCTTCCCAAATACGGACCAAGTTGTAGGCTTTGCGGAGGTCCAGCTTGGTGAACACTATAGCCCCCTGGAGTAGCTTGAATGCCGCGGACATCAATGGTAGTGGTTCTTAATGATTCTTCCCTATGAATCCTGCCCCAGCTGGAGAGGGGGAAGGACGAATGTGACCAGCGGCCAGAGCCTCCTTGATATAACCCTCCATAGCAGCTGTCTCAGGAATGGAAACGGAAAAGGTTCTTCCCTGAGGAGGACAGGCACCAGTGAGTAGATCTATGGCACAGTCGTATGGGCGATGAGTGGGAAGGAATGTTGCTCTCTTCTTGTCTTTCCCGGCCCTGGCAGTCTACTGCTTGCACCCATTTTACTCTGCAGTGTGTAGCTATACAGAACCTAGGAAGCCGCACCACATTATACACCATTCGCTTTAATTCCAGTCCTATGCGGCGCATATGTAGATTACGAAGCCTAAACAAAAGTAGACTAATTAGCAGCAAACCATGTTTAGATGCTAGTTTAGCACACTAGTTTAGATGCTAGTTTAGATGTTAGTTTAGTTAGTCTTTATGTTTCTCCACCAAGACAATGAGCTTGTCCTAGTCCATTTGTGAACAGAATAAACAGCAAACAATAACAGCGAGTCCAAGTTCAACTTTACACCTGCAAACATTATATCATAGAAATGGCATGTACCTGGTTTGCACACACTAAAGACTAGAGAGTGCGTGAAAATCCCAGGAGATCAGCAGTTTCTGAGATACGCAAACCACCCCGCCTGGCACCAGCAATCATTCCATGGTCAAAATCACTTAGATCACACATTTTGTCTTCACCATGTCTACATGCTTTTATGCATTTAATTGCTGCCACATGATTGGCAGATTAAATATTAGCAACAAGCTGGTTACTGAGTGTATATGTAATATCTGCATCTCTGAAAATGAAATACTTACCTAGGGTGCCTGTTTTTTGGGATAGATTTATATACAGTGCTATATTTAGTTATTAATAGAGGGGTGGGGCGCTACAATTGATAGATGAGGCCCAATGAGTTTGGTGGCATTTCTCTGAATATTATTTAGTACACTTTAGCTGCCATACTGGTGGTTACATCATCAATAAAGACCGTTAAGCAGGTTCCAGATGCAGCCATACAGGCCCAAGCCATCACTTTGCCTCCACCATGCTTGACAGATTAAGTAATATGCAGAGGGTCCAGAGGAGTCCCTCTCTTTCTCCACCCTTTCACCTTTCCATTACTCTGGTAAAGGTTTACAGTATCTTTGTCTCATCTCTCCATATGACTTCTTTCCCAAAGAAGTCTCTGTAATTGGCCTTTGGCAGTCTTCTATGGCAGTATCCCACGATACTTTCACCCCCAATGTATGGAGATCATTACCAATTGCTTGAACTGACATTTTAGATTTTCACCTGATAATCGACTTATAATCACCCTGTCATCACTTTCTGCTGTCTTCCGCAGATGGCCTGGTGGTGACCCCTAAGTCATCCAGTAGTTAGTTTCTTCTGTAGTACATTCCATACTGTACTGACTTTAGAATACACAGACGTTCTGCAATATCTCAAATAGATTTGTAATTGTATTTTATCTTAACTATATTGTTCTTTGTTGCTATGCTCAGTTCTCTGGCAGGTCAGGTCATCTGCAGTTTTCTTGTCTTAGTTACAAAGTATGCTTCCACTGGATATAACCGGATAACATTGGCTCAGGTAGTAAGGAGCTGTCGTCTGGCAGTCGGAGGGTTGCCAGTTCGATCACGCCCTGGGTATGTCGAAGTATCACTCAGCAAGACACCTAACCCTGAAATGGCCCTGACGAGCTGGTTGGTGGCAGCCAATCGCCATTGGTGTGTGAGAGTGTGTATGAATGGGTTAATGAGAAGCATCAATTGTACCGCGCTTTGCCAACCATTTACCATGTATAACCCATGCCTTGACACTTACAGCTTTCCATTTCTAAGTAATGTGGTAAACCTGTGAAATTTGAAACAGATGATGGTCATTTGTCCAAATAAATATGCTGACTAAGAAGAATGGGACTTAACTCCTTGCATGACAGTGTTGTAATATAGTTACTCTGTTTGATAGTATAGTTCGTAGTTAGTTTGTCTGTAATGTCACGGGGCGGCCTGTAGCGTAGTGGTTAAGGTAAATGACTGGGACAAGCAAGGTTGGTGGTTCTAATCCTGGTGTTGCCACAATATGATCCGCACAGCCGTTGGGCCCTTGAGCAAGGCCCTTAACCCTGCATTGCTCCAGGGAGGATTTTCTGCTGCTTAGTCTGTATGTCGCTCTGGATAAGAGCGTCTGCCAAATGCCAATAATGTAATATGTAATGTAATGCATGAAGTAAATGCAGACATTGTGAATTTTGCCTAATATTCAGTGTTTGGACAACAAACCAATTTCACATTCGTCATTCTTATGAATGAATTAGTCAACAGGTGTTTCATACCAATCATTATTCAACATACTATTATACAGTATGTTGTAATATAATATATAAGTGATTTAGGAGTGTTTAAGGCTGGAGTTATACACCTCCTCTCTCCCTCTCCCTCTCTCTTTCTCTCAGTTTATTTAATGGGAAAGCCATATGATTCCTTCTACAACACATGAATACACAGATAGAATGAATGCAATTGCTTTAATATGCTGCTTTCTCTTATTATCTTTATCCATTTTGTGCCTGTGCTTAACAGTGTGATTTGATTAATAGTCTATGTGTAATGACTTTGTTCGCCATTAATCATTTACTTTAAATAACCTCCTGGTTTAAAGATGAAGATTTGCATTTATGGGTGCACCACAGATTTTGTGGGGAAAAAATATTAAATTATGTGTCAATATCAACTGTTTTTGTTTAGACCAGTTATTTAGCATTTCCCCTAACTGTCAAGTTAGAAATTGGGAACCTACATTCTGAAGTCTCAAACATTCACGGTAATGAAACTAGCTACTCAGAGCAGGAAAGAAATGGTGGTGACAGTGTATTGTATGAAAAAATGTTCTGCGTGTCTGCTTTTTAATGTTTGTGACAGTCAAGCCGTGCTTCACTGCAAATCCAGTCTCACTGGGCACTACCTGCACATATACATCACTCACACCTCCTAGGACATGCAGGAAAGTGACAAGTGACATTGTAGGATTGTGTGTGTGTGTGTGTGTGTGTGTGTGTGTGTGCGTGTGAGAGAGAGAGAGAGAGAGAGGAAAAGAGA